>NW_020867716.1:0-32699 GCF_003369695.1 Bos indicus x Bos taurus
TGGAAAGAGATGGGGTGCAAAGGTAGAGCTGTGGGGAACCCTGCATTCAGGTTGAAGAGGGGCACAAGGGACTGAGGAATAATCGCAAGGGAAGGCAGGGCCTGGAGCCCAGGGAGAGACTGCTGGGGCGGGGCGGGGGTGGCGTGGGGGGGGCAAGGAAGGGAGGGGGCTTGGTAACATGGGTTCCTTGAGCCCCGGGGAATTGCCTGCAGGGCGGGGCTCACAAACCTGCTGGCAGCGAATGGGAGACCTGGCAGGGAGGGGGACCGTAGAGGCCACTCCCAAGGATCTTCAGAGACCCGCAGTGGGCGCTGCAGGGAGCCCTGGAGGAGGAATCTGCTGGTACCCCTTGTGCGATTGGAAGGCGAGAGAAGGGAGAGGACATGCCGACCGGGCTGATGGGGGTGAACCCATAGGCAGCTGGTTCACTGGAGCAGAGGAGGAATGATGGCAGGTGGTCCTGGAGCCAGCGAATGGGGTAGCCCAGCCCTGGGGTGGGGGTCCTGATGAAGACCAGGAGGCGAGGGCACTGGCCCCAGGGGTAGGGAGCCAACAAGCCAGCACCTCGAGGCTGCCCTCAGTTCCTTTGAGGTCCTTTCTGGGAAAGAAGGCAGGACCTGGGTGACAGTGTGGCAGGGGGGACGTTTTCCGAGAGAAGGGTGTGAGGTGTGAGAGCGGGAGGGGCGGCACGGGGCCCCGCTGGCAGTATCCCATGTGTCTCTGATGACAGAGCCACCCTTGCAGTGCGAGGAGCCATCCCCCAGAACAGCCCAAGGGCCTGTGTCCCGAGAGGAGAGCCACGGAGGGGCTGGCCCTCCCGTCTGCTGGCTGCCCCTGCTTGCACCTCTCTGTGGGTGTTCAGACCAGCCTGGGAAATGGAGGTCTGAGAGCCTGGGAGGACGGCACACTCTGGTGAACTGGTACCAGTGATGACCACTGATTAGGGACCCAGCGGCTGCCGAGCTGAAAGGTTCTTTTTTCTTATTTTGCTCCAGCCTGGCTGATGGAGGCATGGATGTATTTTTGTAATTTTCAGTTTCTGTCTCTGACTCCATCAGCCCACCCTTGTGAATAACCTCATAGGATTGCCTGCCGTCCACGCTGAGACCTGAGTGTCACCAGGCCATCAAGGAACTGCATTCTCCCCCTGCCTGTTTCTTGAGTCCTGTTCGCTTAAGAGATGGCAGTGTCTCATGAGCATGGCGCATTTATCCAGAGTCAGGGCTTCCATGTAAAATTGGGTTCAGTTCCCGATAGACTTGAGCTGCCCTGAATGTTGCTGACAAGACGTGGTCCTCTCGTGCCCAGGTGCAGACCCGAAAGGAGCAGGACTGCGAGCGCACGCAGCAAGCCAGCATGCTGGCCGACGTGGCCCAGGCTTTTGAGAGTGATGAGAGCGTGTCTGACGACGAGGGCGACAGGGTCACCCTCTTCAGCTCAGCCACTCAGCTGTCGCCCAGCAGGCAGGCCAATGCCAAGACTCTGACCGTGATGATGCAGGAGCAGCTGGACATCATCAATGAAGAGATCCGGTGGGTGATCCTGAACTCAGCACCAGAAACTCGGTTTCTCTGAGGAGCTGTCTTCTCCTAGGGATGTCTGAGTGTTCCATAGTAAGAAACCTGACCTCAGGTCTGCTTCAGGAATTTTCAGTTTTGAGATGGCCCTTGATTACAGAGCTCGGTCAGCTGGGGCGTTCTGTCTATGGTGTGGTTTCCGCACTCTGTGGGGGCGGCAGGAGGCGTTGTGGGGTATCCCCCTCAGCTCTGAGCACCAAGGTGGGTGAGGTGCCGAGGTGGTGTCCCCTGCGGCCCGTGGACCCTCCTGTGTCCCTCAGAGCCCCCCATGTTCTGGTGAGAAGCCACCTGGTGAAAGCTGGGGTTTTGGGGTTGGCAAATTCCCACTCAGATCTGCATTTTCCTTTTTAACTTAATACAGTGTGAAGATTGGCTTGTTGTAAGACAGTGGTCCAAGGACATGTGTTTGAGTTTTTCTCATCTCATCAGTATATTTAAGATGTTTTCTTTAGACACCGTCTTGGCAGTTATAACAATTTTCAAAACAGGATAGAATCAAAAGGCCTGCCTCGTGGTGAGCAGGGGGCCTTGGGTCTGGGTGCAGCCAGGTGGCTGGGAGCCCCGAGGCCTGCCTGGTGCCACACCCACACATCTATGCCCGTGTCCCGAGTCCACATTCAGAGTGGCCGCAGGCCGGTGACCCTGCACAGGACCAGGCAGAGGTGCTGCTCAGACTGTTCTTGCCACGTCAGCCCAGGCCGAGGTGCCCGTTCCTGTAGGCCGAGCGGGATGCTCCGGGGGAAAGGCAGGGGGTGTACGGGACAACCAGCAAACGCAGGTGGTGTCACCTGCCCATTTGACGCCAAGACAGACAGCTTTGTGGGCCGTGTTTGAGCACAGATGAGCTCAGAAAGATGGTCTTTCCGTGTCCCTGCAGGAAGTATGGAATGGTTATAGATTAATATTTTATTTTTACAGCAAGTTTTCAGGTAAAAGTGATTTTTCCTTATGCGACAAGTTGACTTGATGTAAATGGTCAATTCTGTCCATCAACTTGTTATCAACAGTGAAAAACTTTCCAGATGTATGAGTAGAAGTGAAGCTGGAGAGTTTACTTTCTGTAAGAATCTTGTATTTTAATCTGAAAATCATTTTATTTGCATAATCGTGTATTTAAACTGCTATATAAAAACATCCACCACACATTAGGGGAGAAGAGCAGAAACTGTGAATTCTAGGTTAATGCAGCACATTGACATGAATCCAGAAACTCACACAAAGCTGGTGGAGAACTTCATAAAGTGATGCATTTGTATATATACAACCTTAAAAAAAAAAAAAAAAAAAGATCAACTCAGCACTTCATCTGGTCTGGAGACTTGTGTTTAGAAACTGCAGCTTGTTTGTGAATTGCTGTTTTGATTATACAGAGTTCCTGATTCCCAGTGGAAAAGACTTGAGGCACTGACGTGCATGTCTGCCCTGAGAGCAGGGGAGGTAAGGGTTGTAAACTTGAGGTATCTCTTCACAGGAAAGAGAATTGCCACCAGGGCCCCTTCAGAATGTTAGAGTAAATAAGTGAAATCAAGCATGAATGATCAGGGCCAGTTTGGAAGACTCAATGCTAAGTTATTCTAAGTTTGAGAATATTCAAAAGAGGAAACTTAGAACCTTTTGGCTGAGATGTTCATTGAGCAACTGTTTCTGGAATTTGCTAATCATGACACAGAATGCCAGCCCAAATTTATTGTCCAGACAGGTCCCTCTGCTGACAAAGGCAGGTGATGTATTTTATTCTATTTTAGGTTGATCGAAGAAGAGAAGGAGAACACGGAGCAGCGGGCCGAGGAGACTGAGAGCAGGGAGGGCAGGGGGAGCTTAGGCAGCCTCCGTCGTTTTAAATCAGTGAGCTCCCTCAACCTGCTTTCCACCTCCTCGCATGCTGACTCCTGCCCGCCCCTGCCCAAGCCCAGAAGGAGGCAGCACAGCCTGGCGCAGGAGGGAGACCAGCTGGGCATCATGACTCTGGTATGTGTCTGCCTCCTCCCTGCCGCATCCCTCCCCCAGCACGCTGTTTTTTGTTTGTTTTTTGTTTTTTCTCTTTATACCCAGAAGAAAATCAGGTACATTTGCTACGCTCAGAGGTCTAAAAGTTTTTAAACTGCCTAGTCTTTAATCATTCCACAATGGCACAGTGACAATTTAGTCTTGATATTTGGACCACCAACTTAGCACGTCATCATGAACTCAGCCAGAGCCTGCCTCTGTAACGTTGCACCTGGCCTGTGCTGGGCACAGCAGCTGCAGGGAAGTTTCTGTTCTCAGGGAGCAGACAGCTTCATGAAAGTAACCATAGGGAGCTCTCATGGCATGGGAAAGCCGTACAGCACATTCTCCATTGGGGATGCCTGGCTACAGGGTGCAGGGCATGCGGTGGGAACAAAACCAAGAATCTACACTGGTCTGCTTGTTGATGGACCTGGCCATGCGCTCAGTCCAGCTCTGTGTATGAAACCAGGTTAAAAGCCCAGGGCCCCAGGGCCCCAGGGAAGATGTCGGGCTGCCTCACTTTTCCGAGTCTAAAACTGGGATGACGACCTAGGGCTTTTGGTGACAGAGTGTGCGGCTCTAAAGCACATGTTCCAGCTTTCTTGCGTGTTTAGCTTAGGTGTTGTGAGTGTATTGCTGTTTACCCCGTGAAATCATGTGTACAAGATTCTGCTTTGTAACTGGACTTGTATTGTCTCTTTTTTCTGTTACCACCCATTTCATGTTAGCTGCATTGTTAGTCAGCTTGTAATTAAATTAACCGTGAATCATTTTAGCGGCCTGTGAAGTGGTAACTAGTCCACTTTGTGGTCTTTTGACACTGTTTTTATAATTTGCATCATTGGCTAATTAGTTGATATTTAAAATTCTTTGATGATTTCTCTGCGGATTCATGCTTGATTTCTTTCCAAATATTTGGAAAAGAACAATTCTGTATGTTTTCCTTGCTGTTGGAGTTCTCTGACAGTGTGTCTGCTTTCATCACTGGTTTTGATTCCCTCCCTCATCCTGTTGTCTGCTTATTCGTCATGAATCCAGATCCCCCACCAGCCCCCGAGGCTGTAGTTTACCCATCCATCTCTCCTCCCCCGTCCCCTCACTTGCTCTGGTCATAGCCGTGCTGTGGTCCACAGCGTGTGTCCCCTTAGTTGGGTTTGTGCTTTGTCTTCATGTCTCATTAAATGGTGTTTTTCCCCCATAGCAGTAAGTTGAATTGGTGTATCACTATGCAGTTACAGGAGAAGGCAATGGCAACCCACTCCAGTACTCTTGCCTGGAAAATCCCATGGACGGAGGAACCTGGTATGCTGAAGTCCATGGTGTCCCACAGAGTCGGACACGACTGAAGCAACTTAGCAGCAGCAGCACACAGTTATAAGCATAATATATGTAGATGGATCCTAAACTACATATCATGTGTAATTCATAAATGAGATTGTGCTTACATAAAGAAATGATCCTCTTAAGTGTAGAATTAATGGACTTTTAGATATGCAGATGACATCACCCTTAAGGCAGAAAGTGAGAGGAACTAGAAAGCCTCTTGATGAAAGTGAAAGAGGAGAGTGAAAAAGTTGGCTTAAAGCTCGACACGCAGAAAACTAAGATCATGGTATCTGGTCCCATCACTTCATAGGAAATAGATGGGGAAACAGTGTCAGACTTTATTTTTGGGGCTCCAAAATCACTGCAGATGGTGACTGCAGCCATGAAATTAAAAGGCGCTTACTCCTTGGAAGAAAAGTTACGACCAACATAGATAGCGTATTCAAAAGCAGAGACATTACTTTGCCACCAAAGGTCCATCTAGTCAAGGCTATGGTTTTTCCAGTTGTCATGTATGGATATGAAAGTTGGACTGTGAAGAAAGCTGAGCATCACAGAATTGATGCTTTTGAGCTGTGGTGTTGGAGAAGACTCTTGAGAGTGAGTCCCTTGGACTGCAAGGAGATGCAACCAGTCCATTCTAAAGGAGATCAGTCCTGGGTGTTCATTGGAAGGACTGATGCTAAAGCTGAAACTCCAGCACTTTGGCCACCTCAAGTGAAGAGTTGACGCATTGGAAAAGACTCTCAGGCTGGGAGGAATTGGGGGAAGGAGGAGAAGGGGACGACAGAGGATGAATGGCTGGATGGCATCACCAACTCAGTGGACATGAGTTTGGGTGAACTCCAAGAGTTGGTGATGGACAGAGGGTCCTGGCATGCTGCGATTCATGGGGTCACAAAGAGTCGGACACAACTGAGCAACTGAACTGAACTGACACAATATCCTTTCTATGTTGGTGCTTGTATTTAAGACTGTAAATCTCATCAGCTTTTGCACAGTTAATGTCTCTATTAGACTCGTTAAAAAAGTATCTTCTATTGTTAATAAAATGTAAAAACTGCACCTGCTATTATGCTAGCTTTCATTCTTACATATTTTCACAGGGAACTTGCTTTAATGAATTTATTGTGAGAAGTTTTAAATCAAATTCTGTGTCAGGATTTTACATTAATGTCCAATAGGTGGTTAGATTTGTTCAGTGTTAAAATAGATATTATGGTAACTTCCTCATCAGTTAAATAAATAATTTAAAGTATAACATGTTTTTGATTAAGAGAAACTAACTTTTAGAGAGATTTGGCTGAGAATAGACACCTGTTAAGGCCCTTTGTTGTACAGAATGCTATGCTTTAATAAATCATGATGTTGTAATAGAATGGTATCTTCCTGAGTAATAATTTATAGTGTTTCTCTAAGTAAATCTTGAATAGCTTATTTAACTTCTGTGGTCAAAAAAAAAATGTTCTGTTTCCAGTCACATGTTCTCTAAATCTTCATGTCACTTACATGTTTGCCATCATTTTTGCTTTACTGTATTTGCCTCTACGGATTCTTGAAGTTTTAGCTTCAAAGTCGCAATGAATCTGGTTTCTCTTCATTTCTTTGCATGCATCTATCAGCCTAGTGATTTAAGGAAGCAGCATCGAAAGGTAAACTATTTAGTAATTTAGCAGGCCTTTGTTTCTCTGTGAAGTATTGAAGAGTCCTTATCGTTTAACGTGAATGAACACTGTGTAGTTATGTCCTGGTGAATAATTGACGTTTTAATGGAAGTGATGAAACTCACCCACCACTTAAAATGTGCTGATGGTTCTGTTGGAAATAGGTCATTCGTTGGGACAATTGTAACAATTTGCCTTTCTCCCACTTGTTTGCCTTCTGATCATCTCATGCTTGTTTATAATAGACATAGTATTATTTATTATTTCTAAAAATTTCTGTACTTATGTTTTTGGCCATGCTGCACAGCTTATGGGATCTTAGTTCCCCAAGCAGGGATCAGACCAGTGTGCCGGCAGTGAAAGTGCCAAGTCTTAACCTTTGGACCACCATGGAATTTCTGCTTAGTGTTTTCATGTAAGAAATGACTGAATCAGAGCCATAGATGTTAGATTTGCGGGAAGCCAATTTAATGATGGTGGGTAGCAGCGTGCAGGAGACTCTGTGTGCCGGGCACGTGCTTTCCGAGTCTGTCATCTCATCCCCAGGTGAGGTCCAGGCTGCTGCTATCCCCATTCAGCAGACATAGACACTGAGGCTTAGCGAGGCCGGGCACCCTGCCCAGGCTCTCACACCCAGCAGCGTGGTGCGGACTGGTCTGATCAGAGCCTGGACACTTAACCATGGTGCTGTCCAGCCCGCTTTCCTCTAGAGGCTCTCGTGTCCATCACGGCATCCCTGATGGAGGGAGCATCAGGAGGGAGCTCTCTGCCTCTCCCCTCGGGTCACTTGGATGAGCCCCTGTTGTTGGAGTCCAGTGCCCCAAGGGCTGGCCTTCCTTGTCCCTCTCCTGCTCCCAGCCCGCTGACCGAGCACTCCTGGGCCTTCCCGCAGGACTGGGGTGGCGGTACTCCAGTTCAGGCAACTCAGTGCCCGGGAGCCCTTCTGCTGAGCACAGCAGAGCAGCGCTGTCCCCCTGGGTTTGGTCACCTGGGTGTGCCGCTCGCCTGCTCTGTGGCCTGCTTTGCCCTCCTGTTCAGCGAGGACAAGGCACTGCCCTTCCTAGCCACATGTGGCACCAGTGGGGCAGCTCCCATCCTGGGGGAGGGCAGCCAGGCCCAGACCCAGAGGCCTTCCTCAGGAGGAGGCCCAGGAGAAGGGGCTGGCCTGGGCCCTGACTCTGAGGCAGGTGTTTGTCTCCACTGAGTCCATAGTCAACCCAGGTGTGTCACTTCCCTGCTCTGTTCGTTGTTGTTTTCTGATTTTTATAAATGCTTATTTTTACTTGACTTTGAGATTGATCCCTGTTCAGTTCCATGTGGAAAATTTCTAGCCTTTGTAGCCTTCTGTTGTCTGAGGGTTCTTGTTAGAGCTCAGGGGAGGGAGCCCAGTTTATCCAGCTGCTCTTAAATGAGTTCAGCTGTATTTTGCACTAAGTTCCCTTGCTGTCACCAAGCTCCTGTGGGGCTGCACGGGATCAGTATTCCTTACAGAATCCCACCAAAAAGGCACAGGTTAGTTGGTCAAAACAACACACTCATTGTTTATAACAATACATGCCATGCATGTTTCCTAAAACCTCCCCTGGTTTAACCACACACCGAAATGTATCAGTGAGACCTGTTTGGACCCTGCAGGGTTAATCTGTTCCCACACTGTCTTTCCTTTCCTCACACCCAGGACCAGCAGAAACGCTGGGTGTCCAAGAGAGATCATCTTCTTCTTCTTTTTTTTAATTAGTTTATTTTTTAATTGAAAGGTAATTGCTTTACAGAATTTTCTTTTCTGTCAAACCTCAACAGGAATCAGCCATAGGTACCCATATATCTCCTCCTTTTTGAACCTCCCACCGCTCTAGGGTGATACAAGATCATCTCTTAGTGAAGACCTGGGGGCGCCTTATGGAATCCACTGTGAGCGAATGACACTTGAACTGCGTGTAAGTACTTCAGTGGGTAGTCCCCAGTCTGTATGTTACCGAGAAATACGATCCAGGCACATGGTGTTCACGTGGAGGGGTTAGGTACCTTTTCTGTGTTTCTCTTGTTGTCATGGGTTCCAGTAACCTGCATCATCACTCCAAATGATCTTGGATGGTGGCACAAGCTGTGTCTTTTTCTCCTTCAAACAGAAAGGTCTGGACGGCTTTGCTGAGAGGTTTTGTACTCTAGCTGTGGTGCTTCTGAGTAGCATCTGGCGATGAGCACAGTCCTTTCATCAGGGCAGTTCATGCTGTGCAGGATTCACGGTGCCAGCATCGCTCTGCTGTCCTGCCCCGCAGGGCCATCTGGTCGCTGGATTCCAGGGAGGGCTGAGGCCGGCTGCAGGGAGGCTCCTGTCCGGGGTCTCTGCACTCAGTCAGATGCTCTCGGTGCCCCATAGCCCCCCTTTTTTTGAACAAGACAGTCCTTTACGATGGCATTAAGCTATAACAAGGGTTTTTTTGTACTTGGGGGAAAGCATAGCTAATAGATCTTCAAATAAGTTTCTGGTTATAATGTAAAGCCTGTGTGATTGCCTTTTTCAGAACAGTCTATTGTTAGCCAATTTGACACTTACCTCACTCCCTCAGCTGCCAGCTATACAGGAAGAGGTAGGAGATGACAAGACCGCCATCAAATGTGAAACCTCGACCCTCGCCTGGCCACGGTCCCTTCGGCTGGGCCGCCTGCGCACGGGGGCGCTGCGCACAGCCACCCATGAGGACCTCAGGGACGCCCACAAGTAAGCGACCTGTGTGTGCGTCGTCAGTTTCAGGAGCCCTGCGCCTCTTGTCTTGAAAGAGTTGCAAGGATGATTTTAAAGGAATACCACTGAGTTCGGTGCCTGTGTTTAGTGGTGAACTTCAGGTGCTGGGGAAGAAGAGCTCAGTGACCTCAGTGATTTTAGAAAACGTCCATCTCTACAGATTGACTCCTGTGGGAGCTTTCTTCCTGCTCTTGGTAGAGGTCTGCCCGGCCTGGGGCACGTTCCTGACAGTGACGGCCCCGTGCCTCTCGGGTTCGCTCTTGAGGGTCCCTCCCTTTTCTGCAGGGGTCTCCTCTCAGGAGACTCTGTCCCCTCCTGTGACTGACACTGTCCTCGTTCAGAACACTACTTGCTGAGCTCCCATCCTGAGCCAGGCAGCACTCAATGGGGGGCATGTGTGTTCACCTGACCAGCAGCCCTGCACGGTGACCGTCGCTCTCCTGCCACGGCCGGGCACGGTTACCCTGTGGGAGGCGGGGGACCTACCCAGAGCAGGGGAGCTCGTCTTCTCCTGGAGCATCATCACCTGCCGAGCAGCGACCCTAAGGGAGGGTCAGAGCGCCCTCTGCACCAGCTGGCCTGGAGTCAAGCCCTCCTCGCGGGAGAGCTCGAGGCAGAGAATCTCAGCTTCCCGGTGCAGTTGTCTGACGCTGGGAGCCTGCATTGCTCGTGTGGAGTGTGGTCGGTGAAGGAGACTCCAACTGTCAGCTGCGAGGTTGAGGCGCGGGTGCTGCTGGGTGCCCGTTTCTATCAGTAGCTCTTGTGGAGGGGTGTGTGTTTGCACAAGGGTGCCAGTTAAAGGTCGTTTTCTCTCCCCGAAGCTCCACAGGCTCTCAGGACAGCCCCGGGAATAACCCCAGCAGCAGCACCAGCAGCCAGGGCTCGCTGCACAAAGCCCCAAAGAAGAAGGGCATCAAGTCCTCCATCAGCCGCTTGTTTCGCAAGAAGGAAAAGGGCCGGCCTGAACACCCCAGCAAGGAGGCGTTAGGACCAGGTGGGTGCTTCACCGTTCAGAGGGAGGAGGGCCTGCAGGCATCTCCCTTCTGTGTCTCCCCTGTTGTCCCCACGAGGCTCCTGTCAATCATCCTGGGGGTCCTCCTGGGAGCAGGAGTGGAGGAGGCGTCTGTCTTCTCAATGGGTCTGAGATGATCGGCTGAGTTAATGAGTGGATGGTTGGATGGATGGATTGATTAGTGAGTGGTGGATGGATGAACAGATGGCTGGCTGGATGGGTGGATGAACGGAGCATGGAAGGAATAAAGCAGATGATTGTACTCCAGTGCTAGAAACATATTCTACGAAATTGATTGAGTAGGAGCTGGGCGATGATTGTTTCATCCTAACAGTGACATGTGTTTGGAAACGGCCTAAGTGCTCCTCAGTGAGGGGTAAGGTACAATCTGTGGACACCCCACAAGGAACAGCCCGCCCTCCTTCCTGCCACCTTCCCCATCCCCAGGAGCTCATCAGGGGTTCTACCCCATGCCCCCCACCCCACCCGACAGCCACACAGGTCCTCCTGGGGTCCCCTCATCACACAGGGTTATCATCAGGCCCCCATATGACTCAGCTTCCTCTCCTTGAGGACAGCGTATGTTCCTGCCTCTTCAGCCACAAATTTGTTGAGTCTCGTTTGTGCTGGGTGTGGGATTTACAGGGGTAAGTAAAGCAGATGTGGTCTGGAGCACAGTTAAGTGACAAGAGAGAAAAAGGAGCAGATTATTAAATGCTATCCCTATTAGTAGTAAATACAATGCTGAGATGGATGGTGCATTGATTACGTACCAGATGCTGTGTGTGCCCCTTACCAAGCAGGTGCTGCCCCCTCCCGATTTACAGAGGAGGACACAGTGACAGTCACGTGGGTAGGGAGCGGTTAGGGCAGGTTCACACCCACCCAGTGGGACCAGACACTTTGCCGAGCCCTAGCCACCTCTCTCGTGGATGAAACAGGAATGAGATGGCTCTATGGCATGATGATTCAATGGACATGAGTTGGAGCAAACTCCAGGAGATAGTGAAGGACAGGAAAGCCTGGAGTGCTGCAATCCAAGGAGTGACAAGAGTCGGACACAACTGAGCGACTGAACTAAAACCTGAGTGTGTGCTAACCTGTTTCAGTCGTGTCTGACTCTGCGACCCCAGGAACTGTAGCCCACTAGCTCCTCTGTCCATGGGATTCTCCAGGCAAGAAGACTGGAGTGGGTTGCCATGCTCTCTTCCAGGGCATCTTCTCAACCCAGGGATCGAACCCACATCTCTCATTATCTATTGCATTGGCAGGCAGGATCTTTACCCCTAGCGCCACCTGGAAAGCCCCAGTGAATGCTGACAACTAGAAATGCAGAAAATAAGGGCTGCTCCTACGTTAAACTGGAAGAGCAGCAAGCACAGGTTGTAAAGAGGAAAACACACGATGAGCGACAACAGCACCAACAGAAACAAGGGATGCGTTCACCCACAGAAAGAAAATACCTGTGCCGTTCGGAAGAGGAGCCCGTCACCCTTGGAGGGACAGCTGGAACCAGAATGAAAACCGAGGCCATGGTCAGCAGTGCCCACCACACGGCCTGGGTGGCGTGGTGTCACTCACCAGGCTTCCTGTATCCCCAGAGCAGCTGGCAGTAACATCTCTGAGTGCCAGGCCGGGCAGCGTCCCCGAGTGAGCTAAGGCATCACTGCTCTCCTTCCAGTGCTGCTCCGGGGCCCTCTGTAGGCGGCCACCCTCATCCCCTGCCCTGCCACTTGCTGGGGCCCGGCTGTCCCCCTGGGATCCTTTCAGCCCTTGAGCTTGGGTGTTCCCAGCCCTCTGCCACACCGGACTGGGACGCAACTCAGGACTTGGGCTTGAGATATCAAGGAGACCGTGAATCTGGAAGGACACCACCCTGGGGCCTGTGAGAGAGCAGAAGAGCAAAGCCCCGACGGGGAGGAAACAGAGCTGGGGGAACGTGCCCACAGCCTCCACTGCCTCCTGCACAAGTGCCTTTGCTTTGTCTCTCCTTGGCCTGAAACAAACCCCAGCTGCTGCTGCTCCGCAGGTGATTCCTAAAGATGCACCTCCTGCCAGAGCTATTGTCCTGCTGCTCTGGAGCTGCCTGAGTGTGCTCAGGAGTATCAGACAAGTAGGGCTGCCACACCTCATACTGGAGGTGGGGGGCCTGATACTGGGGAAGGGTCGGAGGTGGGGGGAGGGTTTGAGGGTAGGGGAGGGCCTGATGCTGGCCTAGGGCCGTGACGCTGGACTGGGGTCTGATGCTGGACTAGGGTCTGATGCTGGGGGAGGACTTGATGCTGGACTAGGGTGCATCATTTGGATCCCCGTCAAGGTTGCCCTCGGACACCCCACCCTGTGACCGATGGCGAGCCTCGACACCTGAACTTTGTTCCCACCCTTGGCCCGCTGCCCACACCTCAGCAGCAGAGGGGCCCTGTCCCCGCAGATGCTGAAGTGATGGAGCCTCTTGTCTCCGGAGCCAAGGGCATGAACACACTGTCGGTCGTCCTCTAGGGACACCTATGCTTCCGCCTTCTGGCCTTTCCATTGCATCCGTCCGTTTCTCTTAACAGAATGTCCGTGTGATGACACGGGCTCCCATTACCAGCTCTGGTCTGTTCTCAGTGAGAGTACAGCTTACCCTCGGCACTCTTTATTGGCCCTGGGAAATTTTGCTTCAGTACTTTATTGAAAGAAAGCAATAAATAATACTGTGATAAAAATAGTTCAAAAGTAGACTGTACATACTTTGTCACATATTCGGGAAGTTCACAAAAGATTAATAGGAAAATAGAATGATAACAATGAATTGTACAAGTAAATTAAAGGCGGAACCCACATGTAAAGAAACATGCTGTCTCTGTCTACCAAGATACCAGCTGCATAATAAATATCACACTGTGACCTGAACGCATCTCTTGCTGGCTTTTTTAATGTGCCGCTGAAAAAGTAAAAATTACATTTGCTACTTATACAATCCAGAATGGCTATGTCATCACAGTCTAAAAATGTATGCCTAGGTCCATTCTTTAAACATGTTTACAATCATGTAAAAAGATGATTTACATAAAAATAAGGGCTTTGTCAGAGCTACACTACCCTGTCTGTCTGGGAAGTGGCACCTTCACTGTCCAGCTCGATGGCTCTGCAGCGGGTGCAGGGCATCGCGATTGGTCCTCAAAGAGTCTCACCGGAGAGGAGGGATCCGGGTCCACAGAGACTGGGTTACAGGAGAGATTTTCAGTCTTCTTCTAGGCATCCTTTCAGCCCAAATTTCATTAGAAGCTCACATTTAACACCCAGTACTTTTAAATCACTTCACGCTGTGGACAAAAAGCATTTCTTGCTAGAAAAAGTACAGTTTAGGCCAGTCGTTAACATCCAACAACAACCGGTTGAAATTAAGTTTGCTTATTTCAGAGTGATTGTTGGAGAGCTTGGTTATATTCTGGAAGGATAATAAAGCACACCGTGTCATGATGATTTTATAATCGCAGGAAAACCCCTTCTCTCATGGTTTAACATTGAAAAATTAAACAAGAATAATTACAATAAATGCATCATTTACAAAAGCCCTGTGTTTGTTCATAGGATTTATACAGACAAGCACTACAGTACATTCATTTGAAAGACTGAAATCAGGTATCAGAACATGAATTGATCTGAAAGGATATTCATAGCCTGAATATACAAGAAAAAGGAAGGAATTATATAAATGAAGTCATAAGTTTCCATAAATATCAGAAACATTAAATTCTAAAATATTTTCTCTATGGTATTCATGAATTTTTCACTAATTAAAAACCCTGTAATATCTTCGGGTCCATGTAACAAGTATGAACAGAGTAAAGATTACATCGAGTTCAAAATGTAGTCTTTGTTGTATACTGGCTGCTGTATAAACATCTGGAGAATTCGTGCAGGTAAACTGGAAACACACACACAGAAGAGTCAGTCCTGGGTTGGCAGCTGGTGCCCCAGCCCCTGCCCCTCCTGACACCCCCACCCCCCACCCCCTTTGGGGCTTCAGCTGCTTTGAGAATTCAGAGAAACATGGAGGGCCAAGCAGATCAAGGAGAGAACTCTGTGGCTGACTTTATTCTGACATATAGCTAAAAGCTGCTGGTAAAAAAAACTCAAAAGCCCAATCCAGCTTTCTAGCTGAGATGTGAACAGGACAGAGCAGACAGCCTCCTGCCCTCAGAGTTGCTCGAGCAGGGCTGGGCCCCAGGGCGGGACCCACCAGAGGACCACCCAGAGCAGCACCTGCAAGGGAGCGTAGCCCCTTAGCGGTGGCCGAGCCCCAGATGACGGTGCACCTCCATGTGAAACACTGGCCTCCGCACGGAGAGGCCCAGGGCAGGGCAGCCTCGTGAACCCTGACGCTCTGGGCCCTGTTCCCTCCGAGAACGTGCACGCAGGGCGTGGCCGGCAGCACTGGCGCTGTGGGAGGGATACCCATGCGTCCCTATGCGAGGGGCCTTGGCCATGCTCTGACCACTCCGGCGGCAGTGGGGCACCAAGGTCACGTTCTCTGCTGTGAGGGTTCTCCCAGGCTAACCTCCGGAGACCCACTGACCCTCCACTCCCTGGGGCGTGGGCTCCGTGCCCCCGCAGGACCAGCCGGCCTGTACTCACCCTGAAGCACATCAGGAGCAAGTCCTGACTGTAGCAGAATCCAGCCCCTGTGTTCCCACCACGCTGCCTGGTCCCATGAGCGCGGGAGGAAGGGTGCAAACACAGAGTGCGGTTAGTCGTGCAACGTCACATGGGGCACGAGGACACACAACGCACACCCGCAGCAGTGCCCACTCCTACTGAGGGTCTGAGGAAACTTCTAGAGGGTGGATGAGCCAGAGAGAGCGAGCCTGGGGGCTGCCACGTGGGGGTCCCTGCCACCCGGGGTAGGGGGAGGGCGGTCAATGGCACATTTGATGACGTAAACGCGGTCATGGGGACAGATACTCCACGTCGGCAGCTGCCAGTCTCTCCTTAGACCTACGGATTCACAGAGCTCCACATTCACAGATTCCACACAGTCTATTGTTATTCAATTTTACACTTACTTCATTCCCTCAGCTGCCAGCTTTACGAGAAAGAGGTAGGAGATGACAAGACCACCATCAAATGTGAGCCCTTGAGATCAGATGAGATCAGGCGCGTTCAGGGTGGTATGGCCGTAGAAGGAGGCGGCTGCCGCCTGGCACCCTAAGAGCCCTGCGCTGTGCCTCCCTTTCTCTCTGACCTGCGGGTCAGGCCAGCCGGCTGCACCTCACCACCGGGGTGCACGCTGTACTTGAGCCGAACGACCCACGGCCAGACTCGGGCCGGCCAATGCCGCCATGCCCCCGAACACTGCCACCCCGCGGCCAGCAAACGCCTGGCCAGGTTCGGCAGCCCGGAGGGCTTCGGGGACCCCCAGCGGCATGCCGGGCGTGCGTGCGTGCGGGGCCTGGGGGGTGGGCTGAGGGGCGCGGAGGTGTCGGCGCCCTCCACCCCGGGCCTCTCCAGGCCCGGCCGCGCTCGGGGAGCCGGGCCTCCCCGGATCCCGTTCGCTGCCCAGGGCCACGCGGCCCTGAGGTGTCTGGCTTTCAGCCCCGCCGCCGCCCGACCCCCGCGGCCCTCGGGCCTCTGAGCCTCCTGTGGGCCTAGGTGCAGCCCAGCCAGGGCCCTGAGCGCCCATCCTGCCCGACACCTGCCCGGTGCCCAAACCCACCAGGAGCCATGGAGGCGCGGTCCACCCGAGCGCCTCAGCCCCGCCCCTTCGCCCTACTGAGGCCCCCACCTTTCCCCCACGCCGCCGGACAAGCACACAACCTTCCTGCGAGAGCAGACGAGCGACAGGCAGGCACATGGACAGACACACAGACGGTCGACAGCCCGCCGTCGCAACCTCGTCAGCCAGAGCCATAGCACCTGTGAGAGGCCGGGGCCAGAGGAACGGACGGGCCGCCGGGTGTCAGGAGAGACAGAGGCAGAAAGAGATGGAAGTTCAGAGATAGACTCCAGGACTGTGAGAGGGAGATACAGATAGACAGACAGACAGATCCGTGCGCGCGCGCGCGCGCACACACACACACACACACACACACACACACACGGAGGCAGAGACAGAGGGAGACACAGAGCGAGCGACAAAGAGACAGCAAACAGGAGACAGACAGGGGAGAGAGGATGGCATCGGATCTGAGACAGACACACTGGCACAGCCCGTGACGCACCTCAGAGGAAGGCCACACGGAAGAAGCAGCTTCCCCAAGGGAGGGGGCGTCAGCCTTGGGCTGAGCCTGGCTGGACGCGGTACCCTGGGGCTGGCGGTCACCCGTGGGGACCCCAAGACTTCCTCAAAGCCGAGGTCTCAAAGGTCCCCTTCGGCCTGGCTACCTAAGGCGAGACCCAGCCCCCACTCCCAGGCCAGAGGGTGAGTGTGTGAGAGTGTGTGTGAGTGTGTCGGTGGGTGAGGGTGAGGTCGGGTCGACTTGGGGCCGGGTGGATACCCAGAGTGGAGGGGGGAGGGTGTGGAGGCCGGGGGTTGGGAAGCTTGCGTGTCCTCTTGCTGTCTCTCTCTCCCTCTTTCTCCGTCTCCCTTACCTGTGGTTTCTAGCTCTTGACCTGTCTCGGCGGCAGGGTGTGTGTGTGTGTGTGTGTGTGTGTGTGTGTGTGTGTGTGTACCTCCAAACCCAAAGCAACTTTCTATGGAGACATAGTGAAGAGTAAATGCATTCTTACTCATCTGATATATCCTAAAACACTGGACATGTCTGGACTCAAACTTTCAGGGCCGCCTTCCTGCCACCTCTGGCAAGCATTGATGGTGCAACTGTAATCCTCTAAAGGACCAAAAGTCCTGTACAAGTCCAGACATCTGCTCTGTATAGTCTCTTCCTACAGTACAGAAAAGTATAGAACAGAATGACACATTCTTTGTTAATTGTACAGATGAATCAGCTGCTATCTGCTGCCTAGTCAACATGGTCAACATGAGGGAGTCAAGCAAGAGTTCCAAATCTCTTGAATGTGGTCCTTGGAAATACTTCTGTTCTTAGTTGCTCAGTTGTGCCCAACTTTTATGCTACCCATGGACTGTGGCCAGTCAGGCTCCTCTGTCCGTGGCATTTCCCAGTCAAGAATACTGGAGTGGTTTGCCATTTCTTTCTCCAGGGGATCTTCCCGACCCAGGGATCAAACCTGAGTCTCCTGCAGGTGGATGCCTTCCCATCTGAGCCACAATACAACTAATTGCCTAGTCAAAATAAAAAGAAAAGAGCTAGTGTTCTACTAAGTGGAAAGATGATTTAAGAAACGGAAGCTTTCCTTTGTTGGTATATTTGAAACTTTATTTAGTTTTATTTTATTTTTACGATTAAGGCTACTTGAACAAGGCAATGGAGAAACCCCAGAGTTGAAAAGCAATTGACTTTTTAAAAGAAACATGTGGCAGGTGAAACTTTCTTCATTTTTTAGAGTTGGTTCAATGCAAAATCTTTATTCAACAAATATGACTCTTGTGAACTTTATTTCAAATCTCCATGATGAATCGCTAAGGCATCAAGGAAGAAAGGAGTAGAGGTGGAGAAAAAAAGAGCAACCTTTTCCCTTGGCTCCATCTCAACCAACTGCTTAGTTCCTTCATCTCATGGACTATGATCTGGGATAATCTTGTTTGTCTGATTTTTGTTTGGGGACCGTTTCTAGTCACAGGGCTAGAAACAGTGGAGGGGGAAAGCCCTTCTTTCCATTCCACATCAGACCCAGTGGGCAGTCCAGGCCCTGCCCACTGCATTGAGTCTGTAGCAACAGAATCACCAGTGATGCTGGTTAACAATGCATATTGCTGGAATCCGCTCCATTCACTACTGACTCTTTGAGGGGGTGGTCTGGAACCTATACCTGGAAACTTTCTTGATGATTCCAAATCACACCAAAGTCTGAAGACTATGGAAGATCTTCACATTTCTGGAAGAGCCGCACACCTCCAGAAGGAACCACAAGGCTTGCCTGAAATGGTAAAGGTATAAGTATTGGACTGAAAGTTGGAAGGTCTCCACCTTTGCTATGTAAGTAAAATGATCTTTCTTTGAAATGAAAATGGATAATACTAAAAGTTCACATTGTTCTAGAGCATTAAAAAAACCCCTGAATTATAGAAATCTGATGTATGAGTTCCTGGAAAGCAAGAACCTACATTTATTGATATGTCTTCATGCCTTAGATCGTCCCTTGAATATAGTGTGCACATCAACAGAAGAAAGAAAAGAACTGCATCGACAAAGATACAAAGAGATCCAAAGTGCTGAGCCAAGTGAAAAGTTGAGGCTTCGCAGAACTTTTCTGTCTTTCACACACTGAATAAATATTGAGCACCTACTATGAGCTAGTAGGCATGCAATATGTTTCCGGAAATAGAATGCTGAGAGAAGAAGAAACACAGTTCCTTCTTTCACTGAGACTAATCTAATAATAAATAACAGGCAGATACTTTGAGAACTTCTATAGGGGCCTCTTCCCTCACAAAAAACTGGGTGTCAGAGAAGGCTTTTCAGACTAATAATTGAGTTGAGATCCATAGGTTGAACCAACGTAAACCAGGGTTGAGATGCAGGAAGAATTTCAGGCAGGTAAAATAGCATCTTGGAAGGCTACGTGACAAGGGAACCTTAGTACATTCAAGAAATGAAAAATGCCCTATGGGATGGAACCAAAAGAGTGCAGAGGGCATTCCAGTGAAAAGAAATCAGAGAAGAAAGGGGGGACCAAGCAATGAAGGGATTTGGTCATATCTTCACTATGATGGGAAAATACAAGAGCAGTTGGAGCAGGGAGGTGATAGAATTGCATCTGCATTTTAAAAAGGTCATCTTAGGCAGAGAGCTCAATATCTCCCGATCAGGTGTGCACTTCTTACTTTCATAACTGCTGCTCAGAGGCTGTTGAGATCGGGATGCTGTTTATGACTAGACTAAGCCAATTCAAAGTCAACTTTTGTTTTGCTTTAAAAATCTTTGAATGCCGATGCCTTATTGTGGAAGCTGTGACAGGTTTTGTTTCCTTGGGCTCAAAAATCACTGCAGACGGTGACTGCAGCCATGAGATTAAAAAATGCTTGCTCCTTGGAAAGCTATGACAAACATAGACAGGATATTGAAAAGTAGAGACATCACTTTGCCGACAAACCATATACTCAAACCATATATGACAAACCATATACTCAAAACTATGGTTTTTCCGGTAGTAACGTATGGGTGTGAGAGTTGGACCATAAAGAAGGCTGAGCACTGAAGAATTGATGCTTTCGAATTGTGTTGCTGGAGAAGACTCTGCTTTAACAGAAAATAAACTTTTTAAATGTATTACGATGGAGAATTGCAAACATGCACAAAAGTGGATGGAGTAGTATAATAAATACCCATGACCCGTCCCGTCAATTAGTCTCAGCAATTTCTCATACAGAGCCAATCTCAAATAGATCATTCTTTTGTCTTCTCTCCATTTTTTTTTTTAATACAGTAGGTCCTAAAACAGCTTTTTAAACCTTGAAATTGATGCTCATCTTACAAAACACAGACTTGGCAACTTTGTTATTGCATTTAAAAATTGCCTGAGGTAATTATTTCCAGGTTTTTAATATGAATTTTCATATTGGAAAAGACCCTGATGCTGGGAAAGATTGAAGTCAGGAAGAGAGTGGATGACAGAGGATGAGATGGTTGGATGGCATCACCAACTCAGTGGACATGAGTTTGAGCAGATGCTTAGCAGAAGTCGAGTTCCATTTTCCTTATGGCTAATCCACTGCTATAACACGTATAGCACTTCTGGTTTTGAACACTGAATGTGTTTGCATTATAGATGGATTTAGAGTGTGTGGCTGTTGTGTGTGGTTCAGAATTCTGAGTAGTCCTTTCAGGCATCACCAAAAAGCTCAGACAAAGCGTGAGCCATTCACGTGGACTGTGCTGTGCGTCAGAAAGATAATACGAGCCACCTACACAATCTAAAATTTCCTAAAAACCAACGGGCTACTCGACGTCCTTCTTTCACCATGAGTCTTGAAATCCTCTGTGTGATTTCCACATCGGGCTTTGCACCAGCCTGTCTCACGTGCTCAGCGGCTGCACGAGGCGAGTGACTGCCGTGGCCGACAGCACAGAGCTTCCAGGTTGAGTTGAGTGACTCACAAACTTGGCCCGTTTGACTTGTTTTACCCCATGAGCAAGTGAAGTGGGCTGTAGAGGAATGAATGTGAGGAATGCAGGTGAGCTCCATGGAGACAGTTTAAAGCAGTGAGAGGAGGGAGGGCAATAGAGTGAGTCGTGTCCCCCTGACCCTGAAACCCCCGCCTGAAGTCTAGCTTCTCTCTACAGACTTCATCGTTGTTAATGGCTTGCCATGTTTCCTCCAGAGAAACCTTTTCTACACCTGAGATGGAACTTCCTCCTCATTATGGTTTATAAGGGTTAATATTGTTCTGAGTGTTTCTATTTGCTAGGGACTCTTAGAGAACATTTTCTCAGAATTACAATGTTGGGAGTTGATACCTACTGATGTAACCTGTTCTGCACATTTTGGTGCAAGTCACTTTACATCCAGAAAGCAAGCGGTGCAGGCTGTGTCATTTACTGTTTCGTAGGACCAGCTGATTCTAAACCTGGAAACCCTGAGAGCCGAAGTGGACCAGACGAGACTGCGAGGGGCTCCCTTCCACCACAGGTAGGCTGCTCCCCCGGGCAGCTCCCCTCAGCGCTGTCGAGTGTGACAAGGGCCTGTCTGGTGTGTGGACAGTATGACTGGGTGTTGCTCATGGTCGCACCTCAAGGAGCCTGTAGCTTCGTGGCCAGCGAGAGGGAAGAGACAAGCATCGTTCCTTAGGGTCAAACTTGGTACCACGGAGTGGTCGTCACAGGATTGACAACACTCAAAACCACAGCAGAGGTTTGGAAGTAGGGGGCCGACCAGTTGGTATTTGGGCGTATTCATCTGAGGGGCCTGACAGACTGTGACGCTGACGTTTCTGAAGAGTCGCAGAAGGTTAATGACCTGTAGTCTTTTGACTGCGGTGGGAGGAATCACCTGGCTTGTGAATGAGGAGAGCAGATTACTGAGCATCCTGATTTTTTCTTCCTCGTTGTTATAGGGGCGGTAATTCTTATTAAGTATTTAAATGTTTCTTTGGCTTCTTCACGGAAAATGGTCACAAGTGAGAGATAAACTTTAGCAAAGGTTATTAAGTGCTTACTGGTGACATTCATTCATCTGTAGGAAATGGACTACTGCTTGAATCCTGACTTAGGAGACAGTTTGGAGCCCATACGCATATTTCTGTGTTTGAGTGCTTAGGGGATCCTCGCAGTCCAGAGCCCCCACCCAGCTTTCTTCTAGAGAAAAGGAGATGTCATTTGAGACAAAGGCAGAGCCAGAAACTGGTCCTGTGTCTGAAACCATGGTGGGTGGAGTTCAAGGAGAGCACGTGCCCTACAGAACAGGAGGGGACGTGGCTGGACTTGGTGGCAGAGCTCCTCCAGGGTGAGGGGCTGGGGCTGTCAGAGGTGGGGAACCCCTGCTCCCAGGGTGGACGAGGTGAGTGTGAGGAGGACTGCGTAGACAGTGGAGGAAGAGGAGGTGGACACGGCCTCCTCCTCTTGGGGGTTTTTGGGTAACGAGGAGGGACCTGGTGCCAGGAACCGAGGCCTGACACAATTGGGGGCTTCAGATGGAGAAGCCTGGGGCCTGGTCACCAGTCCCGTGTGTGTCAGTGAGAGTGAGAGACGAGAAGAGGAAGCAGCCGCGGGGCAGGAGGAGCCGCTGTGCTCTGAAGACAGTGGGCCACAGCGGCTGGTGCGAGGGAAGGGTGTCTCCAGGAGGCAGCTCTGGAGGGGTCACAGCAGTGACTTAGCAGCACAGGTGGGGCCTCAGAGTGGGGCTTGTGGGCAGTGTGGGCTGGGTGGCGGGCACTGTGCTGCCTCAGGAGGGAGGGAGTGGGGACTGAAAACTGGCTCACAGGCAGGGCAGGCACGGCGTATTTGGTGGGACCTCCCAGAGGAATTGGTCACCTTGTCTCTGAGACATTTCTCCCGGAGGAAAGAGCTTCGGGTGAGGAGGGGGAGAGAGATGGAGGTTGCACCCCGCGAGGCGACTGGGAGGTGATGGTTGGGGATTGACCCAACCCGGAGGCCTCTGTGGCCCTCAGAGGACCCTCGAGGGTCCCCAGTCCACAGCGGGACTGTGTCGTACCCCCCACTCAGTTCTCAAGTGTGCTCTAGCCCCAGGCACTTGGGTGGAAGTGGAGCAGAGAAGGGAAAAGTTCTGTCAGGAGGGAGGGGAGATGGGAGGGAAGACAGGTGTGGCTCCGGGAGATTCCAGATTTCCATCTCCTGTGCAGCACAGTGTTCGCAAAACCGTCGAGCAGAGCAGCCTGTGACCCCGAGCAGGCTGAGCTGGTGGTTGGCCCTGGCCACTCTGCAGACATATGGGGTGTCCTGTCCTCGGAGGAAGGCCCTGTCTCCTGGGTTTAGGGACTTCTGCACATGAAGGCACCACCCTCGTCCCAGAGACAAGACTGAGCAGAGCCCGGGCGTTCCTGCAGTACAGGCGGCTCACAGTCAAGGCGGGGCTGCCCTGCCTCCCAGCAGGCCCCTGCTGAGTGAGCTCCTGGCACCTGCAGGCCCAGGCCTTAGTGCTCAGGGCCTGAGCATCTGTGCTGGGCCTTGTTCAGCCCAGACTCTGGTGACACGCTCACCTCTGCTTTAATGGGAGACACCAATGGTGCTCAGCTCCGAGCTGTGGGTCCGAGGCTTTTCTGCTGCGGGTTGTCTGAGGCGCCTTTAAAAGCACTGAGAGCGGTGCAGACAGTGTTCCAGGCAGACCGGTGATTGTGATCCACAGACTTCCCGTGGGAAAGGGAGGTCAGAGCAGGCGTGGGCCAAAGGGGAGGTGGGGTGCCAAGGGGAAAGCAAAGCAGGTGCACGCCCTTCCCTGGAACTTGAGAGCGGGCTCCAGGGGACCCTGGACGCCCCAACCCCAGACAGCTGATCCTGTCCTAGTCAGCTCCACACCCTCGCGGCAGCACTGCCTTCCCCACATACGGGAGTTTTCCAGCTGCTGGGGATGAGCCCTGAGTGTCTGCAGAGCAGCGGGCGGCCTGTTGCTATTGGAGCCAGGAGGGCAGTGCCCTCCCGGGGGCCCTTTTGCTGTGAAATTGCCGATCTTCCAAATGGACAGGCTTTGGCTCGTCTGACAGAGTGAGCTCTCTTTTCTTCTAACAGCACTCTTCTTCCCCGTGTGTTTCAGCCGACCCCACTTGGGCAGCGCCCCGGACTTCAGGTTCCCTGTGGCGGACCGGCCAGCAGACTCCTTGGGCAATGGGGCGGTGCTGCGGTGCCCCCAGAAAGGCCGGCTGGCAGTGCTGCACGATGAGCCATCCGAGGCAAGGACCCCGCCACCCCCTTCCCATCCCTGGTTGGCACCTTGTGAGGCACCTGCCCCCTCACACTGTGGTCCTGAGGTGGGTTTGGAACAAAGCGCTGATAGATTGCTTTACGTCTCCCCATTTTCCTTTTTCTGGCTAAGAGTTTACTTTGAAGGCATGCTTTTTTTCCTTAACCAATTTTGATTATTTGTGGCCTACTGTGAGGCCCAGCATGGTACTAATTAGCACAGTTTTGAAATCGTCCTACGAGTAAATGGATACACATATCCATCAGCTTATAGTGAGAAGAATTCTCATTGGGAGTTTAAGTGCCTTTATCTTTTCGCCTCATTCATGCCATGTATTTGTTCATACATGTCTGTGTTTTGAGCTTCCACATTCAGTGAGCAGTTAGTTTGGGCCAGACATGGTCAGAAGTAGGACTCCAGCAGTGAATTAAAAACCGTGTGTGTCCTTTATCCACTGCTACGTAACGAATCATTGCAAAGCTTAGTGACTTCCCAGGGAGCAGCTCACAGTCCCCAGTGCCTGTGCATTCTAGCAGGCAGGCCTGGTTCAGGGCCTCCTGAGGGCAAGGGAAGGCCCCCCAGGGCTGGATGGCAGGCTTTCAGACTCACCTGGCTGCTGGGGACAGGCCGAGGTCCCTGCTGTGTGGCTTTCCCATGGCCTGGCGCTCCTCGGAACACCCTCTGAGAGCGAGAGTGCGGGGTTTAGTCCGGGGCCTTTCACGCCCTGGTCTCAAGGCCGCACACCTTCACTTCTGTTTGCGAGAGTGAGCTGCGAAGTCCTGCCTCGCTCAGGGGCTGAGCAGGAGTTGCCCCTTCTGCCTCTTGAAGGGAGGAGGATGGAAGAATTTGTGGACCCCTTTTTAAACCCATGCAGCCTGTTGAACAGTAATGAGCAGGGAAAGGAGACCAGAGTGCCTGAGTTGTCCAAGGAGGAGGGGATGATCGTGTGTAAACAGGGTGGCCAGTGAGGTGACACCAGGAGGGTGACCTTGAACCAGAGACCCAGAGGCAGGAAGAGAAGTAGCCACTCGGAGATAGAAAAAGGGTCATGTCAACCAGCGGGGACAAGGGAGAGAGTAGGCCACATCAGGGAGGAGCCTGGGCTCAGGCCTGAGAAGCTCGAGGCCAGAGGCTGTTTCCTGAGGTGAGGAGGGCGGCTGGGGCGGGGAGCTAAGCCGGGCCTCAGCCCTGTTGAGGTGGACGAGCCCATTGGGTGTCCCGGGGACGTGTCAGGAGAACAGCTGAGTGTTCCGGCCTGCATGCGGGAGAAAACTCATTCAGCTCAGGGTGGACTTCGGGTCGTGGGCATACAGATGGCATTTAAAGGCACGAGCACAGTAAAGTCACCAGGCGGGTGCCGGTGGAGAGAGATGGGGTGCAAGGGTAGGGCTGTGGGGCATCCTGCATTCCAAGGTTGAGAAGGGGCGCAAGGGACTGAGGAATAACCGCAGGGAGGGCAAGGCGTGGAGCCCAGGGAGAAACATGCTGGGGGCAGGGGGTGGCGTGGGAGAGGGCAAGGAAAGGAAGGGGCTTGGTAACTCGGGTTCCTCGAGCCCCTGGGGAATTGCCCTGCAGGGCGGGGCTCACCGCCTGCTGGCAGAGAAGTGGAGACCTGGCGGGGAGGGGGACCATAGAGGCCACTCCCAAGGAGCTTTCAGAGACCCGCAGTGGGCGCTGCAGGGAGCCCTGGAGGAGGAATCTGCTGGTTCCCCTTGTGTGATTGGAAGGCGAGAGAAGGGAGAGGACATGCCGACCGGGCTGATGGGGGTGAACCCATAGGCAGCTGGTTCGCTGGAGCAGAGGAGGAATGATGGCAGGCGGTCCCGGAGCCAGCAAATGGGGTAGCCCAGCCCTGGGGCAGGGTCGTGATGAAGACAGGAGGCTAGGGCACTGGACACAGGGGCAGGGAGCCAGCAAGCCAGCACCTCGAGGCTGCCCCTCAGTTCCTTTGAGGTCCTGTCTGGGAAAGAAGGCAGGACCTGGGTGACAGTGTGGCAGGGGGGACGTTTTCCGAGAGAAGGGTGTGAGGTGTGAGAGCGGGAGGGCGGCACGGGGCCCCGCTGGCACTATCCCATGTGTCTCTGATGACAGAGCCACCCTTGCGGTGCGAGGAGCCATCCCCCAGAACAGCCCAAGGGCCTGTGTCCCGAGAGGAGAGCCACGGAGGGGCTGGCCCTCCCGTCTCCTGGCTGCCCCTGCTTGCGCCTCTCTGTGGGTGTTCAGACCAGCCTGGGAAACGGAGGACTGGGAGCCTGCGAGGACGGCACACTCTGGTGAACTGGTACCAGTGATGACCGCTGATAGGGACCCAGCGGCTGCCGAGCTGAAGGGTTCTTTTTTCTTATTTTCCTCCAGCCTGGCTGATGGAGGCATGGATGTATTTTTGTAATTTTCAGTTTCTGTCTCTGACTCCATCAGCCCACCCTTGTGAATAACCTCATAGGATTGCCTGCCGTCCACGCTGAGACCTGAGTGTCACCAGGCCATCTAGGAACTGGATTCTCCCCCTGCCTGTTTCTTGAGTCCTGTTCGCTTAAGAGATGGCAGTGTCTCATGAGCATGGTCCATTTATCCAGAGTCAGGGCTTCCATGTAAAATTGGGTTCAGTTCCTGATAGACTTGAGCTGCCCTGAATGTCGCTGATGAGACGTGGTCCTCTCATGCCCAGGTGCAGACCCCGAAGGAGCAGGACTGGGAGCGCACGCAGAAAGCCAGCATGCTGGCCGACGTGGCCCAGGCATTTGAGAGTGACGAGGGCGTGTCTGACGACGAGGGCGACAGGGTCACCCTCTTCAGCTCGGCCACTCAGCTGTCGCCCGGCAGGCAGGCTGATGCCAAGACTCTGACCGTGATGATGCAGGAGCAGCTGGACACCATCAACGAAGAGATCTGGTGAGTGATCCTGAACTCAGCTCCCCAGAAACTCGGTTTCTCTGACGAGCTGTCTTCTCCTAGGGACGTCTGAGTGTTCCATAGTAAGAAACCTGACCTCAGGTCTGCTTCAAGAATTTTCAGTTTTGAGATGGCCCTTGATTACAGAGCTCGGTCAGCCAGGGCATTCTGTCCGTGGTGTGGTGTCAGCACTCTGTGGGGGCGGGGGGGGGGCGTTGTGGGGTGTCCCCCCTCAGCTCTGAGCCACAAGGTGAGTGAGGTACCGAGGCGGTGTCCCCTGTGGCCCGTGGACCCTCCTGTGTCCCTCAGAGGCCCCCATGTTCTGGTGAAAAGCCACCTGGTGAAAGCTGGGGTTTTGCGCTTGGCAAATTCCCACTCAGATCTGCATTTTCCTTTTTAACTTAATGCAGTGTGAAGATTGGCTTGTTGTAAGACAGTGGTCCAAGGACGTGTGTTTGAGTTTTTCTCATCTCATCAGTATATTTAAGAAGTTTTCTTTAGACACCGTCTTGGCAGTTATAACAATTTTCAAAACAGGATAGAATCCAAAGGCCTGCCTCGTGGTGAGCGGGGGGCCTTGGGTCTGGGTGCAGCCAGGTGGCTGGGGGCCCCGAGGCCTGCCTGGTGCCACACCCGCACAGCTATGCCGGTGTCCCGAGTCCACATTCAGAGTGGCCGCAGGCCGGTGACCCTGCACAGGACCAGGCAGAGCTGCTGCTCAGACTGTTCTCATCACGTCAGCCCAGGCCGAGGTGCCCGTTCCTGTCGGCCGAGCGGGATGCTCCGGGGGAAAGGCAGGGGGTGAATGGGACAACCAGCAAATGCAGGTGGTGTCGCCTGCCCATTTGACGCCAAGACAGACAGCTTTGTGGGCCCTGTTTGAGCACAGATGAGCTCAGAAAGATGGTCTTTCCACGTCCCTGCAGGAAGTATGGAACGGTTATATATTAATATTTTTATTTTTACAGCAAGTTGTCAGGTAAAAGTGATTTTTCCTTATGCGACAAGTTGACTTGATGTAAATGGTCAATTCTGTCCATCAACTTGTTATCAACAGTGAAAAACTTTCCAGATGTATGAGTAGAAGTGAAGCTGGAGAGTTTACTTCCTGTAAGAATCTTGTATTTTAATTTGAAAGTCATTTTATTTGCATAATCGTGTATTTAAACTGCTATATAAAAACATCCACCACACATTAGGGGAGAAGAGCAGAAACTGTGAATTCTAGGTTAATGCAGCACATTGACATGAATCCAGGAACTCACACAAAGCTGGTGGAGAACCTCATCAAGTGATGCGTCTGTATATATACAACCTTAAAAAAAAAAAAAAAAAGATCAACTCAGCACTTCATCTGGTCTGGAGACTTGTGTTTAGAAACTGCAGCTTGTTTGTGAATTGCTGTTTTGATTATACAGAGTTCCTGATTCCCAGTGGAAAAGACTTGAGGCACTGACGTGCATCTCTGCCTTGAGAGCAGGGGAGGTAAGGGTTGTCAACTTGAGGTATCTCTTCACAGGAAAGAGAGTGGCCACCAGGGCCCCTTCAGAATGTTAGAGTAAATAAGTGAAATCAAGCGTGAATGATCAGGGCCAGTTTGTAAGACTCAACGCTAAGTTATTCTAAGTTTGAGAATATTCAAAAGAGGAAACGTAGAACCTTTTGGCTGAGATGTTCATTGAGCAACTGTTTCTGGAATTTGCTAATCATGACACAGAATGCCAGCCCAAATTTATTGTCCAGATAGGTTCCTCTGCTGACAAAGGCAGGTGACGTATTTTATTCTATTTTAGGTTGATCGAAGAAGAGAAGGAGAACACGGAGCAGCGGGCCGAGGAGACTGAGAGCAGGGAGGACAGGGGGAGCTTAGGCAGCCTCCGTCGTTTTAAATCAGTGAGCTCCCTCAACCTGCTTCCCACTTCCTCGCATGCTGGCTCCTGCCCGCCCCTGCCCAAGCCCAGAACGAGGCGGCACAGCCCGGCACAGGAGGGAGACCAGCTGGGCATCATGACTCTGGTATGTGTCTGCCTCCTCCCTGCCGCATCCCTCCCCCAGCACGCTGTTTTTTTTGTTGTTTTTTGTTTTTTCTCTTTATACCCAGAAGAAAATCAGGTACATTTGCTACGCTCAGAGGTCTAAAAGTTTTTAAACCGCCTAGTCTTTAATCATTCCACAATGGCACAGCAACAAATTAGTCTTGATATTTGGACCACTACTTAGCACGTCATCATGAACTCAGCCAGAGCCTGCCTCTGTAACGTTGGGCCTGGCCTGTGCTGGGCACAGCAGCTGCAGGGAAGTTTCTGTTCTCAGGGAGCAGACAGCTTCCTGAAAGTAGCCATAGGCAGCTCTCATGGCATGGGAAAGCCGTACAGCACATTCTCCATTGGGGATGCCTGGCTGCAGGGTGCAGGGCATGCGGTGGGAACAAAACCAAGAATCTACACTGGTCTGCTTGCTGATGGACCTGGCCATGCGCTCAGTCCAGCTCTGCGTGTGAAACCAGGTTAAAAGCCCAGGGCCCCAGGGCCGCAGGGAAGACGTCGGGCTGCCTCAGTTTTCTGAGTCTAAAACTGGGATGACGACCTAGGGCTTTTGGTGACAGAGTGTGCGGCTCTAAAGCACATGTTCCAGCTTTCTTGTGTGTTTAGCTTAGGTGTTGTGAGTGTATTGCTGTTTATCCCATGAAATCACGTGTACAACATTCTGCTTTGTAACTGGACTTGTAGTGTCTCTTTTTTCTGTTACCACCCATTTCATGTTAGCTGCATTGTTAGTCAGCTTATAATTAAATTAACCGTGAATCATTTTAGCGGCCTGTGAAGTGGTAACCAGTCCATTTTGTGGTCTTTTGACACTGTTTTTATAATTGGCATCATTGGCTAATTAGTTGATATTTAAAATTCTTTGATGATTTCTCTGTGGTTTCATGCTTGATTTCTTTCCAAATATTTGGAAAAAAACAGTTCTGTATGTTTTCCTTGCTGTTGGAGTTCTCTGACAGTGTGTCTGCTTTCATCATTGGTTTTGATTCCCTCTCTCATCCTGTTGTCTGCTTAGTCATCATGAATCCAGATCCCCCCCAGCCCCCGAGGCTGTAGTTTACCCATCCATCTCCCGTCCCCCGTCCCCTCACTTGCTCTGGTCATAGCCGTTCTGTGGTCCACAGCGTGTGTCCCCTTAGTCGGGTTTGTGCTTTGTCTTCATGTGTCATTAAATGGTGTTTTTCCCCCATAGCAGTAAGTTGAATTGGTGTATCACTGTGCAGTTACAGGAGAAGGCAGTGGCAACCCACTCCAGTACTCTTGCCTGGAAAATCCCATGGACAGAGGAACCTGGTAGGCTGCAGTCCATGGGGTTGCACAGAGTCGGACACGACTGAAGGGACTTAGCAGCAGCAGCACGCAGTTATAAGCATAATATATGTAGATGGATCCTAAACTACATATCATGTGTAATTCATAAATGAGATTGTGCTTACATGAAGAAATGATCCTCTTAAGTGTAGAATTAATGGACTTTTAGATATGCAGATGACATCACCCTTAAGGCAGAAAGTGAGAGGAACTAGAAAGCCTCTTGATGAAAGTGAAAGAGGAGAGTGAAAAAGTTGGCTTAAAGCTCACCATTCAGAAAACTAAGATCATGGTATCTGGTCCCATCACTTCATAGGAAATAGATGGGGAAACAGTGTCAGACTTTATTTTTTGGGGCTCCAAAATCACTGCAGATGGTGACTGCAGCCATGAAATTAAAAGGCGCTTACTCATTGGAAGCAAAGTTATGACCAACATAGATAGCGTATTCAAAAGCAGAGACATTACTTTGCCAACAAACGTCCATCTAGTCAAGGCTGTGGTTTTTCCAGTTGTCATGTATGGATATGAAAGTTGGACTGTGAAGAAAGCTGAGCATCAAAGAATTGATGCTTTTGAGCTGTGGTGTTGGAGAAGACTCTTGAGAGTGAGTCCCTTGGACTGCAAGGAGGTCCAACCAGTCCATTCTAAAGGAGATCGGTCCTGGGTGTTCATTGGAAGGACTGATGCTAAAGCTGAAACTCCAGCACTTTGGCCACCTCAAGTGAAGAGTTGACACATTGGAAAAGACTCATGCTGGGAGGAATTGGGGGAAGGAGGAGAAGGGGAGGACAGAGGATGAGATGGCTGGATGGCATCACCAACTCAATGGACATGAGTTTGGGTGAACTCCAAGAGTTGGTGATGGACAGGGGGTCCTGGCATGCTGCGATTCATGGGGTCACAAAGAGTCAGACATGACTGAGCAACTGAACTGAACTGACACAATATCCTTTCTGTGTTGGTGCTTGTATTTAAGACTGTAAATCTCATCAGCTTTTGCACAGTTAATGTCTCTATTAGACTCGTTAAAAAAGTATCTTCTATGGTTAATGTAAAGACTGCACCTGCTATTATGCTAGCTTTCATTCTTACATATTTTCACAGGGAACTTGCTTTAATGAATTTATTGTGAGAAGTTTTAAATCAAATTCTGTGTCAGGATTTTACATTAATGTCCAAAAGGTGGTTAGATTTGTTCAGTGTTAAAATAGATATTATGGTAACTTCCTCATCAGTTAAATTACTAATTTAAAGTATAACATGTTTTTGATTAAGATAAACGAACTTATAGAGAAATTTGGCTGAGAATAGACACCTGTTAAGGCCCTTTGTTGTACAGAATGCTATGCTTTAATAAATCATGATGTTGTAATAGAATGGTATCTTCTTGAGTAATAATTTATAGTGTTTCTCTAGTAAATCTCGAATAGCTTATTTAACTTCTGTGGTCAAAAAAAATGTTCTGTTTCCAGTCACATGTTCTCTAAATCTTCATGTCACTTACATGTTTGCCATCATTTTTGCTTTACTGTATTTGCCTCTACGGATTCTTGAAATTTTAGCTTCAAAGTCGCAAAGAATCTGATTTCTCTTCATTTCTTTGCATGCATCTATCAGCCTAGTGATTTAAGAAGCAGCGTCGAAAGGTAGACTGTTTACTAATTTAGCAGGCCTTTGTTTCTCTGTGAAGTATTGAAGAGTCCTTATCGTTTAACATGAATGAACACTGTGTGGTTATGTCTTGGTGAATAATTGATGTTTTAATGTAAGTAATGAAACTCACCCACCACTTAAAATGTGGTGATGGTTCTGTTGGAAATAGGTCATTCGTTGGGACAGTTGTAACAGTTTGCCTTTCTCCCACTTGTTTGCCTTCTGATCATCTCATGCTTGTTTATAATAGACATAGTATTATTTATTATTTTTAAAAGTTTCTATACTTATGTTTTTGGCCATGCTGCACAGCTTATGGGATCTTAGTTCCCCAAGCAGGGATCAGACCAGTGTACCGGCAGTGAAAGTGCCAAGTCTTAACCTTTGGACCACCATGGAATTTCTGCTTAGTGTTTTCATGTAAGAAATGACTGAATCAGAGCCATAGATGTTAGATTTGCGGGAAGCCAATTTAATGATGGTGGGTAGCAGTGTGCAGGAGACTCTGTGTGCCGGGCACGTGCTTTCCAAGTCTGTCATCTCATCCCCAGGTGAGGTCCAGGCTGCTGCTATCCCCATTCAGCAGACATAGACACTGAGGCTTAGCGAGGCCGGGCACACTGCCCAGGCTCTCACACCCAGCAGCGCGGTGTGGACTGGTCTGATCAGAGCCTGGACACTTAACCATGGTGCTGTCCAGCCACCTTTCCTCCAGAGGCTCTCGTGTCCATCACGGCATCCCTGATGGAGGGAGCATCAGGAGGGAGCTCTCTGCCTCTCCCCTCGGGTCACTTGGATGAGCCCCTGTTGTTGGAGTCCAGTGCCCCAAGGGCTGGCCTTCCTTGTCCCTCTCCTGCTCCCAGCCCGCTGACCGAGCACTCCTGGGCCTTCCAGCAGGACTGGGGTGGCCGTGCTCCAGTTCAGGCAGCTCAGTGCACAGGAGACCTTCTGCTGAGCACAGTAGACCAGCGCTGTCCCCCTGGGGTTGGTGACCTGGGTGTGCTGCTTGCCTGCTCTGTGGCCTGCTTTGCCCTCCTGTTCAGCGAGGACAAGGCACTGCCC
>NW_020867717.1:0-32065 GCF_003369695.1 Bos indicus x Bos taurus
ATGCACTGATCACGTGACTGAGAGGCGCTGATCACGTGGCTATCATGCACTGATCACGTGCTTCAGGAGGCAATAATCAAAGAGCTGAGCAGGCACTAATCACTTGGCTAAGAGGGCACTAATCACGGAGAGGAGCAGGAAATCGTCAAGGAGCTGAGCAAACTGTAATGAAGTGGTTAAGCAGACTCTAAACACGGGACGCAGCAGGCTCTACACCCGTGACTGAGCAGACACAATTTGGGCAGCTCAGCAGACACCAATGGTGCAGCTCAGCAGACACAATGGTGCAGCTCAGCAGACACCAATCATGCAGCTCAGCAGGCAATACTCATGGAGCTGAGCAGGCAGGAATCACACAGCTCAGCAGGCAAAGATCAAGGAGCTGAGCAGGCACGAATCTCGCAGCTCAGCTGGCAAAAATCAAGGAGCTGAGCAGACTGCCATTAAGTGGCTAAGCAGACTCTACACGTGACTCAGCAGGCTTGACCCCCGTGACTGAGCAGACACGAATCTTGCAGCCCAGCAGACAATACTCCTGGAGCTGAGCAGGCAGGAATCACGCAGCTCAGCAGACAGTAATCAAGGAGCTGAGCAGGCACGAATCACGCAGCTCAGCAGGCAATAATCAAGAAGCTAGCAGTCAGGAATCACGCAGCTCAGCAGGCAATAATCAAGGCTGAGCGGCAGGAATCACGCAACTCAGCAGGCAATACTCACGACCTGAGCAGGCAGGAATCACGCAACTTAGCAGGCAATAATATTGGAGCTGAAGGCTGTAGGAACTGGATAAGCAGACTCTAATCACGTGATTCAGCCGGCTCCTCTCTGGGGACTGAGCAGGCACTTATTATGCAGCTCAGCAAGCAAAAATCATGAGGCTGAGCAAGCAGGAATCACGCAGCTCAGCAGGCAATAATCATGGAGCTGAGCAAACAGGAATCACGCAGCTCAGCATGCAATAATCAAGAAGCTGAGCAGGCAGGAATCACGCAGCTCAGCAGGCAATAATATGGAGCTGAGCAAGCAGGAATCACGCAGCTCAGCAGGCAATAATCATGGAGCTGAGCAGGCAGGAATCACGCAGCTCAGCAGGCAATAATCATGAAGCTGAGCAGGCAGGAATCACGCAGCTTAGCAGGCAATAATCATGGAGCTGAGCAGACTGTATGAAGTGGCTAAGCAGACTCTAATCACGTCACTCAGCCGGCTCCTAACCCGGTCTTGAGCAGGCACTAATCACGCAGCTGAGCAGGGATTAAGCATGCAGCTGAGCAAGCGCTAATCCCTTGATTCAGCAGACCCTGATCACGTGACTGAGCAGGCCTGATCACGTGGCTGAGCATGCACTGATCACGTGGACTGAGCATGCACTGATCACGTGACTGAGAGGCACTGATCACGTGACTGAGAGGCACTGATCACGTGACTGAGAGGCACTGATCACGTGACTGAGCATGCACTGATCACGTGACTGGGAGGCACTGATCACGTGACTGAGAGGCGCTGATCACGTGACTGAGGGCGCTGATCACGTGACTGAGAGGCGCTGATCACGTGGCTATCATGCACTGATCACGTGCTTCAGGAGGCAATAATCAAAGAGCTGAGCAGGCACTAATCACTTGGCTAAGAGGGCACTAATCACGGAGAGGAGCAGGAAATCGTCAAGGAGCTGAGCAAACTGTAATGAAGTGGTTAAGCAGACTCTAAACACGGGACACAGCAGGCTCTACACCGTGACTGAGCAGACAACAATTTGGGCAGCTCAGCAGACACCAATGGTGCAGATCAGCAGACACCAAATGGTTGCAGCTCAGCAGACACCAATCATGCAGTCAGCAGGCAATACTCAATGGAGCTGAGCAGGCAGGGAATCACACAGCTCAGCAGGCAAAGATCAAGGAGCTGAGCAGGCACGAATCTCGCAGCTCAGCTGGCAAAAATCAAGGAGCTGAGCAGACTGCCATTAAGTGGCTAAGCAGACTCTAAACACGTGACTCAGCAGGCTTGACCCCCGTGACTGAGCAGACACGAATCTTGCAGCCCAGCAGACAATACTCCTGGAGCTGAGCAGGCAGGAATCACGCAGCTCAGCAGACAGTAATCAAGGAGCTGAGCAGGCACGAATCACGCAGCTCAGCAGGCAATAATCCTGGAGCTGAGCAAGCAGGAATCACGCAGCTCAGCAGCCAATAATCAAGAAGCTAGCAGTCAGGAATCGTGCAGCTCAGCAGGCATTAATCATGGAGCTGAGCTGGCAGGAATCACGCAACTCAGCAGGCAATACTCACGGACCCTGAGCAGGCAGGAATCACGCAACTTAGCAGGCAATAATAATTGGAGCTGAAGGGCTGTAATGAACTGGATAAGCAGACTCTAATCACGTGATTCAGCCGGCTCCTCTCTGGGGACTGAGCATGCACTTATTATGCAGCTCAGCAAGCAAAATCATGGAGTGAGCAAGCAGGAATCACGCAGCTCAGCAGGCAATAATCATGGAGCTGAGCAAACAGGAATCACGCAGCTCAGCATGCAATAATCAAGAAGCTGAGCAGGCAGGAATCACGCAGCTCAGCAGGCAATAAATATGGAGCTGAGCAAGCAGGAATCACGCAGCTCAGCAGGCAATAATCAAGAAGCTGAGCAGGCAGGAATCACGCAGCTTAGCAGGCAATAATCATGGAGCTGAGCAGACTGTAATGAGTGGCTAAGCAGACTCTAATCAAGTCCCTCAGCCGGCTTCTAACCCGGTATTGAGCAGGCACTAATCACAGCAGCTGAGCAGGGATTTAGCATGCAGTGAGCAAGCCGCTAATTCCCTTTGATTCAGGCAGACCCTGATCACGTGACTTGAGCAGGCCCTTGATCACTGGCTGAGGCAATTGCACTGATCACGTGACCTGCAGCATGCATGATCACGTGACTGAGAGGCACTGATCACGTGACTGAGAGGCACTGATCCACGTGACTGAGCATGCCACTGATCTCGTGACTGGGAGGCACTGGATCACGTGATGAGAGTCGCTGATCACGTGACTGAGGGGCCGCTGATTCACGGTTGACTGAAGAGGCGCTTGATCACGTGGCTATCATGCACTGATCACGTGCTTCAGGAGGCAATATCAAAGAGCTGAGCAGGCACTAATCAACTTTGGCTAAGAGGCACTAATCACGGAGAGGAGCAGGAAATCGTCAAGGAGCTGAGCAAACTGTAATGAAGTGGTTAAGCAGACTCTAAACACGGGACGCAGCAGGCTCTACACCCGTGACTGAGCAGACACAATTTGGGCAGCTCAGCAGACACCAATGGTGCAGCTCAGCAGACACCAATGGTGCAGCTCAGCAGACACCAATCATGCAGCTCAGCAGGCAATACTCATGGAGCTGAGCAGGCAGGAATCACACAGCTCAGCAGGCAAAGATCAAGGAGCTGAGCAGGCACGAATCTCGCAGCTCAGCTGGCAAAAATCAAGGAGCTGAGCAGACTGCCATTAAGTGGCTAAGCAGACTCTAAACACGTGACTCAGCAGGCTTGACCCCCGTGACTGAGCAGACACGAATCTTGCAGCCCAGCAGACAATACTCCTGGAGCTGAGCAGGCAGGAATCACGCAGCTCAGCAGACAGTAATCAAGGAGCTGAGCAGGCACGAATCACGCAGCTCAGCAGGCAATAATCCTGGAGCTGAGCAAGCAGGAATCACGCAGCTCAGCAGCCAATAATCAAGAAGCAGAGCAGTCAGGAATCAGGCAGCTCAGCAGGCCATAATCAAGAAGCTGCAGTCAGGATCGCGCAGCTCAGCAAGCAATACTCCGGCCTGGCAGGCAGGAATCACGCAACTTAGCAGGCAATAATAATTGGAGCTGAAGGCTGTAATGAACTGGATAAGCAGACTCTAATCACGTGATTCAGCCGGCTCCTCTCTGGGGACTGAGCAGGCACTTATTATGCAGCTCAGCAAGCAAAATCATGGAGCTGAGCAAGCAGGAATCACGCAGCTCAGCAGGCAATAATCATTGGAGCTGAGCAAACAGGAATCACGCAGCTCAGCATGCAATAATCAAGAAGCTGAGCAGGCAGGAATCACGCAGCTCAGCAGGCAATAAATATGGAGGTGAGCAAGCAGGAATCACGCAGCTCAGCAGGCAATAATCAAGAAGCTGAGCAGGCAGGAATCACGCAGCTTAGCAGGCAATAATCATGGAGCTGAGCAGACTGTAATGAAGTGGCTAAGCAGACTCTAATCACGTCACTCAGCCGGCTCCTAACCCGGTCTTGAGCAAGGCACTAATCACGCAGCTGAGCAGGGACTATCACACAGCTGATCAGGCACGAGTCACCAGCTGAGCAGGGATTAAGCATGCAGCTGAGCAAGCGCTAATCCCTTGATTCAGCAGACCCTGATCACGTGACTGAGCAGGCCCTGATCACGTGGCTGAGCATGCACTGATCACGTGACTGAGCATGCACTGATCACGTGACTGAGAGGCACTGATCACGTGACTGAGAGGCACTGATCACGTGACTGAGCATGCACTGATCACGTGACTGGGAGCACTGATCACGTGACTGAGAGGCGCTGATCACGTGACTGAGGGGCGCTGATCACGTGACTGAGAGGCGCTGATCACGTGGCTATCATGCACTGATCACGTGCTTCAGGAGGCAATAATCAAAGAGCTGAGCAGGCACTAATCACTTGGCTAAGAGGGCACTAATCACGGAGAGGAGCAGGAAATCGTCAAGGAGCTGAGCAAACTGTAATGAAGTGGTTAAGCAGACTCTAAACACGGGACGCAGCAGGCTCTACACCCGTGACTGAGCAGACACAATTTGGGCAGCTCAGCAGACACCAATGGTGCAGCTCAGCAGACACAAATGGTGCAGCTCAGCAGACACCAATCATGCAGCTCAGCAGGCAATACTCATGGAGCTGAGCAGGCAGGAATCACACAGCTCAGCAGGCAAAGATCAAGGAGCTGAGCAGGCACGAATCTCGCAGCTCAGCTGGCAAAAATCAAGGAGCTGAGCAGACTGCCATTAAGTGGCTAAGCAGACTCTAAACACGTGACTCAGCAGGCTTGACCCCCGTGACTGAGCAGCACACGAATCTTGCAGCCCAGCAGACAATACTCCTGGGAGCTGAGGCAGGGCAGGAATACGCAGCTCAGCAGACAGTATCCAGGAGCTGAGCAGGGCCACGAATCACGGCAGCTCAGCAAGGCATAATCCTGGAGCTGGAAAGCAAGCAGGAATCACGCAGCTCAGTCAAGCCAATAAACATCCAAGAAGCTAGCAGTCAGGAAATCAGCGCAGGCTCAGCAGGCCATTAATCATGGAGCTGAGCTGGCAGGATCACGCACTCAGCAGGCAATACTCACGGGACCTGAGCAGGCAGGATTCACGCAACTTAGGCAGGCAAATAATAATTGGAGCTGAGGCTGTAATGAACTGGATTAAGAGACTCTAATACGTGATTCAGCGGCTCCTCTCTGGGGACCTGAGCAGGCACTTAATTTGCCAGAGCTCAGCAAGCAAAAATCAATGGAGCTGAGCAAGCAGGACATCACGCAGCTCAGCAGCAAATAATCATGGAGGCTGAGCAAAAGGAATCACGCAGCTTCAGCATGCAATAATAAGAAGCTGAGCAGGCAGGAATCACGTAGCAGCTCCAGCAGGCAATAAAATATGGCAGCTGAGCAAGCAGGAATCACGCAGCTCAGCAGGCAATAATCAAGAAGCTGAGCAGGCAGGAATCACGCAGCTTAGCAGGCAATAATCATGGAGCTGAGCAGACTGTAATGAAGTGGCTAAGCAGACTCTAATCACGTCACTCAGCCGGCTCCTAACCCGGTCTTGAGCAGGCACTAATCACGCAGCTGAGCAGGGATTAAGCATGCAGCTGAGCAAGCGCTAATCCCTTGATTCAGCAGACCCTGATCACGTGACTGAGCAGGCCCTGATCACGTGGCTGAGCATGCACTGATCACGTGACTGAGCATGCACTGATCACGTGACTGAGAGGCACTGATCACGTGACTGAGAGGCACTGATCACGTGACTGAGCATGCACTGATCACGTGACTGGGAGGCACTGATCACGTGACTGAGAGGCGCTGATCACGTGACTGAGGGGCGCTGATCACGTGACTGAGAGGCGCTGATCACGTGGCTATCATGCACTGATCACGTGCTTCAGGAGGCAATAATCAAAGAGCTGAGCAGGCACTAATCACTTGGCTAAGAGGGCACTAATCACGGAGAGGAGCAGGAAATCGTCAAGGAGCTGAGCAAACTGTAATGAAGTGGTTAAGCAGACTCTAAACACGGGACGCAGCAGGCTCTACACCCGTGACTGAGCAGACACAATTTGGGCAGCTCAGCAGACACCAATGGTGCAGCTCAGCAGACACAAATGGTGCAGCTCAGCAGACACCAATCATGCAGCTCAGCAGGCAATACTCATGGAGCTGAGCAGGCAGGAATCACACAGCTCAGCAGGCAAAGATCAAGGAGCTGAGCAGGCACGAATCTCGCAGCTCAGCTGGCAAAAATCAAGGAGCTGAGCAGACTGCCATTAAGTGGCTAAGCAGACTCTAAACACGTGACTCAGCAGGCTTGACCCCCGTGACTGAGCAGACACGAATCTTGCAGCCCAGCAGACAATACTCCTGGAGCTGAGCAGGCAGGAATCACGCAGCTCAGCAGACAGTAATCAAGGAGCTGAGCAGGCACGAATCACGCAGCTCAGCAGGCAATAATCCTGGAGCTGAGCAGGAATCACGGATCAGCAGGCTCAATAATCAAGCAAGCAGAGCAGGCAGGAATCAGGCAGCTCAGCAGCAATAATCAAGAAGCTAGCAGTCAGGAATCGCGCAGCTCAGCAGGCAATAATCATGGAGCTGAGCTGGCAGGAATCACGCAACTCAGCAGGCAATAACACGGACCTGAGCAGGCAGGAATCACGCAACTTAGCAGGCAATAATAATGGAGCTGAAGGCTGAATCACTGGATCAGCAGACTCTAATCACGAGCATTCAGCCGCAGCTCAGCAGGCTCTGGGGAGCTGAGCAGGCAGGAATCATGCAGCTCAGCAAGCAAAAATCATGGAGCTGAGCAAGCAGGAATCACGCAGCTCAGCAGGCAATAATCATGGAGCTGAGCAAACAGGAATCACGCAGCTCAGCATGCAATAATCAAGAAGCTGAGCAGGCAGGAATCACGCAGCTCAGCAGGCAATAAATATGAGCTGAGCAAGCAGGAATCACGCAGCCTCAGCAGGCAATAATCAAGAAGCTGAGCAGGCAGGAATCACGCAGCTTAGCAGGCAATAATCATGGAGCTGAGCAGACTGTAATGAAGTGGCTAAGCAGACTCTAATCACGTCACTCAGCCGGCTCCTAACCCGGTCTTGAGCAGGCACTACGTCACGCAGCTGAGCAGGGATTAAGGATGCGCTGAGCAAAGCGCTATTCCTTGATTCAGCAGACCCTGATCAACGTGACTGAGCAGGGCCCTGATCACGTGGCTGAGCATGCACTGATCACGTGGACCTGAGCATGCACTGATTCACGTGACTGAGAGGCACGGATTCACGTGACTGAGAGGCACTGAATCACGTGACTGAGCATGCACTGATCACGTGACTGGAGGCACTGATCACGTGACTGAGAGGCGCTGATCACGTGACTGAGGGGCGCTGATCACGTGACTGAGAGGGCGCTGATCACGTGGCTATCATGCACTGATCACGTGCTCAGGAGGCAATAATCAAAGAGCTGAGCAGGCACTAATCACTTGGCTAAGAGGGCACTAAATCACGGAGAGGAAGCAGGAAATCGTCAAGGAGCTGAGCAAACTGTAATGACGTGGTTAAGCAGACTCTAAACACGGGACGCAGCAGGCTCTACACCCGTGACTGAGCAGACACAATTTGGGCAGCTCAGCAGACACCAATGGTGCAGCTCAGCAGACACAAATGGTGCAGCTCAGCAGACACCAATCATGCAGCTCAGCAGGCAATACTCATGGAGCTGAGCAGGCAGGAATCACACAGCTCAGCAGGCAAAGATCAAGGAGCTGAGCAGGCACGAATCTCGCAGCTCAGCTGGCAAAAATCAAGGAGCTGAGCAGACTGCCATTAAGTGGCTAAGCAGACTCTAAACACGTGACTCAGCAGGCTTGACCCCCGTGACTGAGCAGACACGATCTTGCAGCCCAGCAGACAATACTCCTGGAGCTGAGCAGGCAGGAATCACGCAGCTCAGCAGACAGTAATCAAGGAGCTGAGCAGGCACGAATCACGCAGCTCAGCAGGCAATATCCTGGAGCTGAGCAAGCAGGAATCACGCAGCTCAGCAGCCAATAATCAAGAAGCTAGCAGTCAGGAATCGTTGCAGCTCAGCAGGCATTAATCATGGAGCTGAGCTGGCAGGAATCACGCAACTCAGCAGGCAATACTCACGGACCTGAGCGGCAGGAATCACGCAACTTAGCAGGCAATAATAATTGGAGCTGAAGGCTGTAATGAACTGGATAAGCAGACTCTAATCACGTGATTCAGCCGGCTCCTCTCTGGGACTGAGCATGCACTTATTATGCAGCTCAGCAAGCAAAATCATGGAGCTGAGCAAGCAGGAATCACGCAGCTCAGCAGGCAATAATCATGGAGCTGAGCAAAACAGGAATCACGGCAGCTCAGCATGCAATAATCAAGAAGCTGAGCAGGCAGGAATCACGCAGCTCAGCAGGCAATAAATATGGAGCTGAGCAAGCAGGAATCACGCAGCTCAGCAGGCCAATAATCAAGAAGCTGAGCAGGCAGGAATCACGCAGCTTAGCAGGCAATAATCATGGAGCTGAGCAGACTGTAATGAAGTGGCTAAGCAGACTCTAATCACGTCACTCAGCCGGCTCCTAACCCGGTCTTGAGCAGGCACTAATCACGCAGCTGAGCAGGGACTTAAGCACCAGCTGACAGGCGCGAGTCACGCATCTGGAATTCAGCAGACGCCTGATCACCGTGACTGAGCAGCCCTGATCACGTGGCTGAGCATGCACTGATCAAGTGACTGAGCATGCACTGATCACGTGACTGAGAGGCACTGATCACGTGACTGAGAGGCACTGATCACGTGACTGAGCATGCACTGATCACGTGACTGGGAGGCACTGATCACGTGACTGAGAGGCGCTGATCACGTGACTGAGGGGCGCTGATCACGTGACTGAGAGGCGCTGATCACGTGGCTATCATGCACTGATCACGTGCTTCAGGAGGCAATAATCAAAGAGCTGAGCAGGCACTAATCACTTGGCTAAGAGGGCACTAATCACGGAGAGGAGCAGGAAATCGTCAAGGAGCTGAGCAAACTGTAATGAAGTGGTTAAGCAGACTCTAAACACGGGACGCAGCAGGCTCTACACCCGTGACTGAGCAGACACAATTTGGGCAGCTCAGCAGACACCAATGGTGCAGCTCAGCAGACACAAATGGTGCAGCTCAGCAGACACCAATCATGCAGCTCAGCAGGCAATACTCATGGAGCTGAGCAGGCAGGAATCACACAGCTCAGCAGGCAAAGATCAAGGAGCTGAGCAGGCACGAATCTCGCAGCTCAGCTGGCAAAAATCAAGGAGCTGAGCAGACTGCCATTAAGTGGCTAAGCAGACTCTAAACACGTGACTCAGCAGGCTTGACCCCCGTGACTGAGCAGACACGAATCTTGCAGCCCAGCAGACAATACTCCTGGAGCTGAGCAGGCAGGAATCACGCAGCTCAGCAGACAGTAATCAAGGAGCTGAGCAGGCACGAATCACGCAGCTCAGCAGGCAATAATCCTGGAGCTGAGCAAGCAGGAATCACGCAGCTCAGCAGCCAATAATCAAGAAGCTAGCAGTCAGGAATCGTGCAGCTCAGCAGGCATTAATCATGGAGCTGAGCTGGCAGGAATCACGCAACTCAGCAGGCAATACTCACGGACCTGAGCAGGCAGGAATCACGCAACTTAGCAGGCAATAATAATTGGAGCTGAAGGCTGTAATGAACTGGATAAGCAGACTCTAATCACGTGATTCAGCCGGCTCCTCTCTGGGGACTGAGCATGCACTTATTATGCAGCTCAGCAAGCAAAATCATGGAGCTGAGCAAGCAGGAATCACGCAGCTCAGCAGGCAATAATCATGGAGCTGAGCAAACAGGAATCACGCAGCTCAGCATGCAATAATCAAGAAGCTGAGCAGGCAGGAATCACGCAGCTCAGCAGGCAATAAATATGGAGCTGAGCAAGCAGGAATCACGCAGCTCAGCAGGCAATAATCAAGAAGCTGAGCAGGCAGGAATCACGCAGCTTAGCAGGCAATAATCATGGAGCTGAGCAGACTGTAATGAAGTGGCTAAGCAGACTCTAATCACGTCACTCAGCCGGCTCCTAACCCGGTCTTGAGCAGGCACTAATCACGCAGCTGAGCAGGGACTAATCACACAGCTGATCAGGCACGAGTCACGCAGCTGAGCAGGGATTAAGCATGCAGCTGAGCAAGCGCTAATCCCTTGATTCAGCAGACCCTGATCACGTGACTGAGCAGGCCCTGATCACGTGGCTGAGCATGCACTGATCACGTGACTGAGCATGCACTGATCACGTGACTGAGAGGCACTGATCACGTGACTGAGAGGCACTGATCACGTGACTGAGCATGCACTGATCACGTGACTGGGAGGCACTGATCACGTGACTGAGAGGCGCTGATCACGTGACTGAGGGGCGCTGATCACGTGACTGAGAGGCGCTGATCACGTGGCTATCATGCACTGATCACGTGCTTCAGGAGGCAATAATCAAAGAGCTGAGCAGGCACTAATCACTTGGCTAAGAGGGCACTAATCACGGAGAGGAGCAGGAAATCGTCAAGGAGCTGAGCAAACTGTAATGAAGTGGTTAAGCAGACTCTAAACACGGGACGCAGCAGGCTCTACACCCGTGACTGAGCAGACACAATTTGGGCAGCTCAGCAGACACCAATGGTGCAGCTCAGCAGACACCAATGGTGCAGCTCAGCAGACACCAATCATGCAGCTCAGCAGGCAATACTCATGGAGCTGAGCAGGCAGGAATCACACAGCTCAGCAGGCAAAGATCAAGGAGCTGAGCAGGCACGAATCTCGCAGCTCAGCTGGCAAAAATCAAGGAGCTGAGCAGACTGCCATTAAGTGGCTAAGCAGACTCTAAACACGTGACTCAGCAGGCTTGACCCCCGTGACTGAGCAGACACGAATCTTGCAGCCCAGCAGACAATACTCCTGGAGCTGAGCAGGCAGGAATCACGCAGCTCAGCAGACAGTAATCAAGGAGCTGAGCAGGCACGAATCACGCAGCTCAGCAGGCAATAATCCTGGAGCTGAGCAAGCAGGAATCACGCAGCTCAGCAGCCAATAATCAAGAAGCTAGCAGTCAGGAATCGTGCAGCTCAGCAGGCATTAATCATGGAGCTGAGCTGGCAGGAATCACGCAACTCAGCAGGCAATACTCACGGACCTGAGCAGGCAGGAATCACGCAACTTAGCAGGCAATAATAATTGGAGCTGAAGGCTGTAATGAACTGGATAAGCAGACTCTAATCACGTGATTCAGCCGGCTCCTCTCTGGGGACTGAGCAGGCACTTATTATGCAGCTCAGCAAGCAAAAATCATGGAGCTGAGCAAGCAGGAATCACGCAGCTCAGCAGGCAATAATCATGGAGCTGAGCAAACAGGAATCACGCAGCTCAGCATGCAATAATCAAGAAGCTGAGCAGGCAGGAATCACGCAGCTCAGCAGGCAATAAATATGGAGCTGAGCAAGCAGGAATCACGCAGCTCAGCAGGCAATAATCAAGAAGCTGAGCAGGCAGGAATCACGCAGCTTAGCAGGCAATAATCATGGAGCTGAGCAGACTGTAATGAAGTGGCTAAGCAGACTCTAATCACGTCACTCAGCCGGCTCCTAACCCGGTCTTGAGCAGGCACTAATCACGCAGCTGAGCAGGGACTAATCACACAGCTGATCAGGCACGAGTCACGCAGCTGAGCAGGGATTAAGCATGCAGCTGAGCAAGCGCTAATCCCTTGATTCAGCAGACCCTGATCACGTGACTGAGCAGGCCCTGATCACGTGGCTGAGCATGCACTGATCACGTGACTGAGCATGCACTGATCACGTGACTGAGAGGCACTGATCACGTGACTGAGAGGCACTGATCACGTGACTGAGCATGCACTGATCACGTGACTGGGAGGCACTGATCACGTGACTGAGAGGCGCTGATCACGTGACTGAGGGGCGCTGATCACGTGACTGAGAGGCGCTGATCACGTGGCTATCATGCACTGATCACGTGCTTCAGGAGGCAATAATCAAAGAGCTGAGCAGGCACTAATCACTTGGCTAAGAGGGCACTAATCACGGAGAGGAGCAGGAAATCGTCAAGGAGCTGAGCAAACTGTAATGAAGTGGTTAAGGCAGACTCTAAACACGGGACGCAGCAGGCTCTACACCCCGTGACTGAGCAGACGCAATTTGGGCAGCTCAGCAGACACCAATGGTGCAGCTCAGCAGACACAAATGGTTGCAAGCTCAGCAGACACCAATCATGCAGCTCAGCAGGCAATACTCATGGAGCTGAGCAGGCAGGAATCACACAGCTCAGCAGGCAAAGATCAAGGAGCTGAGCAGGCACGAATCTCGCAGCTCAGCTGGCAAAATCAAGGAGCTGAGCAGACTGCCATTAAGTGGCTAAGCAGACTCTAAACACGTGACTCAGCAGGCTTGACCCCCGTGACTGAGCAGACACGAATCTTGCAGCCCAGCAGACAATACTCCTGGAGCTGAGCAGGCAGGAATCACGCAGCTCAGCAGACAGTAATCAAGGAGCTGAGCAGGCACGAATCACGCAGCTCAGCAGGCAATAATCCTGGAGCTGAGCAAGCAGGAATCACGCAGCTCAGCAGCCAATATCAAGAAGCTAGCAGTCAGGAATCGTGCAGCTCAGCAGGCATTAATCATGGAGCTGAGCTGGCAGGACTCACGCAACTTAGCAGGCAATAATAATTGGAGCTGAAGGCTGTAATGAACTGGATAAGCAGACTCTAATCACGTGATTCAGCCGGCTCCTCTCTGGGGACTGAGCATGCACTTATTATGCAGCTCAGCAAGCAAAAATCATGGAGCTGAGCAAGCGGAATCACGCAGCTCAGCAGGCAATAATCATGGAGCTGAGCAAACAGGAATCACGCAGCTCAGCATGCAATAATCAAGAAGCTGAGCAGGCAGAAATCACGCAGCTCAGCAGGCAATAAATATGAGCTGAGCAAGCAGGAATCACGCAGCTCAGCAGGCAATAATCAAGAAGCTGAGCAGGCAGGAACTCACGCAGCTTAGCAGGCAATAATCATGGAGCTGAGCAGACTGTAATGAAGTGGCTAAGCAGACTCTAATCACGTCACTCAGCCGGCTCCTAACCCGGTCTTGAGCAGGCACTAATCACGCAGCTGAAGCAGGGATTAAGCATGCAGCTGAGCAAGCGCTAATCCCTTGATTCAGCATACCCTGATCACGTGACTGAGCAGGCCCTGATCACGTGGCTGAGCATGCACTGATCACGTGACTGAGCATGCACTGATCACGTGACTGAGAGGCACTGATCACGTGACTGAGAGGCACTGATCACGTGACTGAGCATGCACTGATCACGTGACTGGGAGGCACTGATCACGTGACTGAGAGGCGCTGATCACGTGACTGAGGGGCGCTGATCACGTGACTGAGAGGCGCTGATCACGTGGCTATCATGCACTGATCACGTGCTTCAGGAGGCAATAATCAAAGAGCTGAGCAGGCACTAATCACTTGGCTAAGAGGGCACTAATCACGGAGAGGAGCAGGAAATCGTCAAGGAGCTGAGCAAACTGTAATGAAGTGGTTAAGCAGACTCTAAACACGGGACGCAGCAGGCTCTACACCCGTGACTGAGCAGACACAATTTGGGCAGCTCAGCAGACACCAATGGTGCAGCTCAGCAGACACAAATGGTGCAGCTCAGCAGACACCAATCATGCAGCTCAGCAGGCAATACTCATGGAGCTGAGCAGGCAGGAATCACACAGCTCAGCAGGCAAAGATCAAGGAGCTGAGCAGGCACGAATCTCGCAGCTCAGCTGGCAAAAATCAAGGAGCTGAGCAGACTGCCATTAAGTGGCTAAGCAGACTCTAAACACGTGACTCAGCAGGCTTTGACCCCGTGACTGAGCAGACACGAATCTTGCAGCCCAGCAGACAATACTCCTGGAGCTGAGCAGGCAGGAATCACGCAGCTCAGCAGACAGTAATCAAGGAGCTGAGCAGGCACGAATCACGCAGCTCAGCAGGCAATAATCCTGGAGCTGAGCAAGCAGGAATCACGCAGCTCAGCAGCCAATAATCAAGAAGCTAGCAGTCAGGAATCGTGCAGCTCAGCAGGCATTAATCATGGAGTGAGCTGGCAGGAATCACGCAACTCAGCAGGCAATACTACGGACCTGAGCAGGCAGGAATCACGCAACTTAGCAGGCAATAATAATTGGAGCTGAAGGCTGTAATGAACTGGATAAGCAGACTCTAATCACGTGATTCAGCCGGCTCCTCTCTGGGGACTGAGCAGGCACTTATTATGCAGCTCAGCAAGCAAAATCATGGAGCTGAGCAAGCAGGAATCACGCAGCTCAGGCAGGCAATAATCATGGAGCTGAGCAACAGGAATCACGCAGCTCAGCATGCAATAATCAAGAAGCTGAGCAGGCAGGAATCACGCAGCTCAGCAGGCAATAAATATGGAGCTGAGCAGCAGGAATCACGCAGCTCAGCAGGGCAATAATCAAGAAGCTGAGCAGGCAGGAATCACGCAGCTTAGCAGGCAATAATCATGGAGCTGAGCAGACTGTAATGAAGTGGCTAAGCAGACTCCTAATCACGTCACTCAGCCGGCTCCTAACCCGGTCTTGAGCAGGCACTAATCACGCAGCTGAGCAGGGATTAAGCATGCAGCTGAGCAAGCGCTAATCCCTTGATTCAGCATACCCTGATCACGTGACTGAGCAGGCCCTGATCACGTGGCTGAGCATGCACTGATCACGTGACTGAGCATGCACTGATCACGTGACTGAGAGGCACTGATCACGTGACTGAGAGGCACTGATCACGTGACTGAGCATGCACTGATCACGTGACTGGGAGGCACTGATCACGTGACTGAGAGGCGCTGATCACGTGACTGAGGGGCGCTGATCACGTGACTGAGAGGCGCTGATCACGTGGCTATCATGCACTGATCACGTGCTTCAGGAGGCAATAATCAAAGAGCTGAGCAGGCAACTAATCACTTGGCTAAGAGGGCACTAATCACGGAGAGGAGCAGGAAATCGTCAAGGAGCTGAGCAAACTGTAATGAAGTGGTTAAGCAGACTCTAACACGGGACGCAGCAAGGCTCTACACCCGTGACTGAGCAGACGCAATTTGGGCAGCTCAGCAGACACCAATGGTGCAGCTCAGCAGACACAAATGGTGCAGCTCAGCAGACACCAATCATGCAGCTCAGCAGGCAATACTCATGGAGCTGAGCAGGCAGGAATCACACAGCTCAGCAGGCAAAGATCAAGGAGCTGAGCAGGCACGAATCTCGCAGCTCAGCTGGCAAAAATCAAGGAGCTGAGCAGACTGCCATTAAGTGGCTAAGCAGACTCTAAACACGTGACTCAGCAGGCTTGACCCCCGTGACTGAGCAGACACGAATCTTGCAGCCCAGCAGACAATACTCCTGGAGCTGAGCAGGCAGGAATCACGCAGCTCAGCAGACAGTAATCAAGGAGCTGAGCAGGCACGAATCACGCAGCTCAGCAGGCAATAATCCTGGAGCTGAGCAAGCAGGAATCACGCAGCTCAGCAGCCAATAATCAAGAAGCTAGCAGTCAGGAATCGTGCAGCTCAGCAGGCATAATGGCTGGCAGAATCACGCAACTCAGCAGGCAATACTCACGGACCTGAGCAGGCAGGAATCACGCAACTTAGCAGGCAATAATAATTGGAGCTGAAGGCTGTAATGAACTGGATAAGCAGACTCTAATCACGTGATTCAGCCGGCTCCTCTCTGGGGACTGAGCATGCACTTATTATGCAGCTCAGCAAGCAAAAATCATGGAGCTGAGCAAGCAGGAATCACGCAGCTCAGCAGGCAATAATCATGGAGCTGAGCAAACAGGAATCACGCAGCTCAGCATGCAATAATCAAGAAGCTGAGCAGGCAGAAATCACGCAGCTCAGCAGGCAATAAATATGGAGCTGAGCAAGCAGGAATCACGCAGCTCAGCAGGCAATAATCAAGAAGCTGAGCAGGCAGGAATCACGCAGCTTAGCAGGCAATAATCATGGAGCTGAGCAGACTGTAATGAAGTGGCTAAGCAGACTCTAATCACGTCACTCAGCCGGCTCCTAACCCGGTCTTGAGCAGGCACTAATCACGCAGCTGAGCAGGGATTAAGCATGCAGCTGAGCAAGCGCTAATCCCTTGATTCAGCATACCCTGATCACGTGACTGAGCAGGCCCTGATCACGTGGCTGAGCATGCACTGATCACGTGACTGAGCATGCACTGATCACGTGACTGAGAGGCACTGATCACGTGACTGAGAGGCACTGATCACGTGACTGAGCATGCACTGATCACGTGACTGGGAGGCACTGATCACGTGACTGAGAGGCGCTGATCACGTGACTGAGGGGCGCTGATCACGTGACTGAGAGGCGCTGATCACGTGGCTATCATGCACTGATCACGTGCTTCAGGAGGCAATAATCAAAGAGCTGAGCAGGCACTAATCACTTGGCTAAGAGGGCACTAATCACGGAGAGGAGCAGGAAATCGTCAAGGAGCTGAGCAAACTGTAATGAAGTGGTTAAGCAGACTCTAAACACGGGACGCAGCAGGCTCTCAACCCGTGACTGAGCAGACACAATTTGGGCAGCTCAGCAGACACCAATGGGCAGCTCAAGCAGACACAAATGGTGCAGCTCAGCAGACACCAATCATGCAGCTCAGCAGGCAATACTCATGGAGTGACTGACCGGCAGGAATCACACAGCTCAGCAGGCAAAGATCAAGGAGCTGAGCAGGCACGAATCTCGCAGCTCAGCTGGCAAAAATCAAGGAGCTGGCAGACTGCCATTAAGTGGCTAAGCAGACTCTAAACACGTGACTCAGCAGCTTGACCCCGTGACTGAGCAGACACGATCTTGCAGCCCAGCAGACCATACTCCTGGAGCTGAGCAGGCAGGAATCACGCAGCTCAGCAGACAGTAATCAAGGAGCTGAGCAGGCACGAATCACGCAGCTCAGCAGGCAATAATCCTGGAGCTGAGCAAGCAGGAATCACGCAGCTCAGCAGCCAATAATCAAGAAGCTAGCAGTCAGGAATCGTGCAGCTCAGCAGGCATTAATCATGGAGCTGAGCTGGCAGGAATCACGCAACTCAGCAGGCAATACTCACGGACCTGAGCAGGCAGGAATCACGCAACTTAGCAGGCAATAATAATTGGAGCTGAAGGCTGTAATGAACTGGATAAGCAGACTCTAATCACGTGATTCAGCCGGCTCCTCTCTGGGGACTGAGCATGCACTTATTATGCAGCTCAGCAAGCAAAAATCATGGAGCTGAGCAAGCAGGAATCACGCAGCTCAGCAGGCAATAATCATGGAGCTGAGCAAACAGGAATCACGCAGCTCAGCATGCAATAATCAAGAAGCTGAGCAGGCAGAAATCACGCAGCTCAGCAGGCAATAAATATGGAGCTGAGCAAGCAGGAATCACGCAGCTCAGCAGGCAATAATCAAGAAGCTGAGCAGGCAGGAATCACGCAGCTTAGCAGGCAATAATCATGGAGCTGAGCAGACTGTAATGAAGTGGCTAAGCAGACTCTAATCACGTCACTCAGCCGGCTCCTAACCCGGTCTTGAGCAGGCACTAATCACGCAGCTGAGCAGGGATTAAGCATGCAGCTGAGCAAGCGCTAATCCCTTGATTCAGCATACCCTGATCACGTGACTGAGCAGGCCCTGATCACGTGGCTGAGCATGCACTGATCACGTGACTGAGCATGCACTGATCACGTGACTGAGAGGCACTGATCACGTGACTGAGAGGCACTGATCACGTGACTGAGCATGCACTGATCACGTGACTGGGAGGCACTGATCACGTGACTGAGAGGCGCTGATCACGTGACTGAGGGGCGCTGATCACGTGACTGAGAGGCGCTGATCACGTGGCTATCATGCACTGATCACGTGCTTCAGGAGGCAATAATCAAAGAGCTGAGCAGGCACTAATCACTTGGCTAAGAGGGCACTAATCACGGAGAGGAGCAGGAAATCGTCAAGGAGCTGAGCAAACTGTAATGAAGTGGTTAAGCAGACTCTAAACACGGGACGCAGCAGGCTCTACACCCGTGACTGAGCAGACACAATTTGGGCAGCTCAGCAGACACCAATGGTGCAGCTCAGCAGACACAAATGGTGCAGCTCAGCAGACACCAATCATGCAGCCTCAGCAGGCAATACTCATGGAGCTGAGCAGGCAGGAATCACACAGCTCAGCAGGCAAAGATCAAGGAGCTGAGCAGGCACGAATCTCGCAGCTCAGCTGGCAAAAATCAAGGAGCTGAGCAGACTGCCATTAAGTGGCTAAGCAGACTCTAAACACGTGACTCAGCAGGCTTGACCCCCGTGACTGAGCAGACACGAATCTTGCAGCCCAGCAGACAATACTCCTGGAGCTGAGCAGGCAGGATATCACGCAGCTCAGCAGACAGTAATCAAGGAGCTGAGCAGGCACGAATCACGCAGCTCAGCAGGCAATAATCCTGGAGCTGAGCAAGCAGGAATCACGCAGCTCAGCAGCCAATAATCAAGAAGCTAGCAGTCAGGAATCGTGCAGCTCAGCAGGCATTAATCATGGAGCTGAGCTGGCAGGAATCACGCAAACTCAGCAGCAATACTCACGGACCTGAGGCAGGCAGGGAATCACGCAACTTAGCAGGCAATAATAATTGGAGCTGAAGGCTGTAATGAACTGGATAAGCAGACTCTAATCACGTGATTCCAGCCGGCTCCTCTCTGGGGACTGAGCATGCACTTATTATGCAGCTCAGCAAGCAAAAAATCATGGAGCTGAGCAAGCAGGAATCACGCAGCTCAGCAGGCAATAATCATGGAGCTGAGCAAACAGGACTCACGCAGCTCAGCATGCATAATCAAGAAGCTGAGCAGGCAGAAATCACGCAGCTCAGCAGGCAATAAATATGGAGCTGAGCAAGCAGGAATCACGCAGCTCAGCAGGCAATAATCAAGAAGCTGAGCAGGCAGGAATCACGCAGCTTAGCAGGCAATAATCATGGAGCTGAGCAGACTGTAATGAAGTGGCTAAGCAGACTCTAATCACGTCACTCAGCCGGCTCCTAACCCGGTCTTGAGCAGGCACTAATCACGCAGCTGAGCAGGGGATTAAGCATGCAGCTGAGCAAGCGCTAATCCCTTGATTCAGCAGACCCTGATCACGTGACTGAGCAGGCCCTGATCACGTGGCTGAGCATGCACTGATCACGTGACTGAGCATGCACTGATCACGTGACTGAGAGGCACTGATCACGTGACTGAGAGGCACTGATCACGTGACTGAGCATGCACTGATCACGTGACTGGGAGGCACTGATCACGTGACTGAGAGGCGCTGATCACGTGACTGAGGGGCGCTGATCACGTGACTGAGAGGCGCTGATCACGTGGCTATCATGCACTGATCACGTGCTTCAGGAGGCAATAATCAAAGAGCTGAGCAGGCACTAATCACTTGGCTAAGAGGGCACTAATCACGGAGAGGAGCAGGAAATCGTCAAGGAGCTGAGCAAACTGTAATGAAGTGGTTAAGCAGACTCTAAACACGGGACGCAGCAGGCTCTACACCCGTGACTGAGCAGACGCAATTTGGGCAGCTCAGCAGACACAATGGTGCAGCTCAGCAGACACAAATGGTGCAGCTCAGCAGACACCAATCATGCAGCTCAGCAGGCAATACTCCATGGAAGCTGAAGCAGGCAGGAATCACACAGCTCAGCAGGCAAAGATCAAGGAGCTGAGCAGGCACGAATCTCGCAGCTCAGCTGGCAAAAATCAAGGAGCTGAGCAGACTGCCATTAAGTGGCTAAGCAGACTCTAAACACGTGACTCAGCAGGCTTGACCCCCGTGACTGAGCAGACACGAATCTGCAGCCCAGCAGACAATACTCCTGGAGCTGAGCAGGCAGGAATCACGCAGCTCAGCAGAACAGTAATCAAGGAGCTGAGCAGGCACGAATCACGCAGCTCAGCAGGCAATAATCCTGGAGCTGAGCAAGCAGGAATCACGCAGCTCAGCAGCCAATAATCAAGAAGCTAGCAGTCAGGAATCGTGCAGCTCAGCAGGCATTAATCATGGAGCTGAGCTGGCAGGAATCACGCAACTCAGCAGGCAATACTCACGGACCTGAGCAGGCAGGAATCACGCAACTTAGCAGGCAATAATAATTGGAGCTGAAGGCTGTAATGAACTGGATAAGCAGACTCTAATCACGTGATTCAGCCGGCTCCTCTCTGGGGACTGAGCATGCACTTATTATGCAGCTCAGCAAGCAAAAATCATGGAGCTGAGCAAGCAGGAATCACGCAGCTCAGCAGGCAATAATCATGGAGCTGAGCAAACAGGAATCACGCAGCTCAGCATGCAATAATCAAGAAGCTGAGCAGGCAGAAATCACGCAGCTCAGCAGGCAATAAATATGGAGCTGAGCAAGCAGGAATCACGCAGCTCAGCAGGCAATAATCAAGAAGCTGAGCAGGCAGGAATCACGCAGCTTAGCAGGCAATAATCATGGAGCTGAGCAGACTGTAATGAAGTGGCTAAGCAGACTCTAATCACGTCACTCAGCCGGCTCCTAACCCGGTCTTGAGCAGGCACTAATCACGCAGCTGAGCAGGGATTAAGCATGCAGCTGAGCAAGCGCTAATCCCTTGATTCAGCATACCCTGATCACGTGACTGAGCAGGCCCTGATCACGTGGCTGAGCATGCACTGATCACGTGACTGAGCATGCACTGATCACGTGACTGAGAGGCACTGATCACGTGACTGAGAGGCACTGATCACGTGACTGAGCATGCACTGATCACGTGACTGGGAGGCACTGATCACGTGACTGAGAGGCGCTGATCACGTGACTGAGGGGCGCTGATCACGTGACTGAGAGGCGCTGATCACGTGGCTATCATGCACTGATCACGTGCTTCAGGAGGCAATAATCAAAGAGCTGAGCAGGCACTAATCACTTGGCTAAGAGGGCACTAATCACGGAGAGGAGCAGGAAATCGTCAAGGAGCTGAGCAAACTGTAATGAAGTGGTTAAGCAGACTCTAAACACGGGACGCAGCAGGCTCTACACCCGTGACTGAGCAGACACAATTTGGGCAGCTCAGCAGACACCAATGGTGCAGCTCAGCAGACACCAATGGTGCAGCTCAGCAGACACCAATCATGCAGCTCAGCAGGCAATACTCATGGAGCTGAGCAGGCAGGAATCACACAGCTCAGCAGGCAAAGATCAAGGAGCTGAGCAGGCACGAATCTCGCAGCTCAGCTGGCAAAAATCAAGGAGCTGAGCAGACTGCCATTAAGTGGCTAAGCAGACTCTAAACACGTGACTCAGCAGGCTTGACCCCCGTGACTGAGCAGACACGAATCTTGCAGCCCAGCAGACAATACTCCTGGAGCTGAGCAGGCAGGAATCACGCAGCTCAGCAGACAGTAATCAAGGAGCTGAGCAGGCACGAATCACGCAGCTCAGCAGGCAATAATCCTGGAGCTGAGCAAGCAGGAATCACGCAGCTCAGCAGCCAATAATCAAGAAGCTAGCAGTCAGGAATCGTGCAGCTCAGCAGGCATTAATCATGGAGCTGAGCTGGCAGGAATCACGCAACTCAGCAGGCAATACTCACGGACCTGAGCAGGCAGGAATCACGCAACTTAGCAGGCAATAATAATTGGAGCTGAAGGCTGTAATGAACTGGATAAGCAGACTCTAATCACGTGATTCAGCCGGCTCCTCTCTGGGGACTGAGCATGCACTTATTATGCAGCTCAGCAAGCAAAAATCATGGAGCTGAGCAAGCAGGAATCACGCAGCTCAGCAGGCAATAATCATGGAGCTGAGCAAACAGGAATCACGCAGCTCAGCATGCAATAATCAAGAAGCTGAGCAGGCAGAAATCACGCAGCTCAGCAGGCAATAAATATGGAGCTGAGCAAGCAGGAATCACGCAGCTCAGCAGGCAATAATCAAGAAGCTGAGCAGGCAGGAATCACGCAGCTTAGCAGGCAATAATCATGGAGCTGAGCAGACTGTAATGAAGTGGCTAAGCAGACTCTAATCACGTCACTCAGCCGGCTCCTAACCCGGTCTTGAGCAGGCACTAATCACGCAGCTGAGCAGGGATTAAGCATGCAGCTGAGCAAGCGCTAATCCCTTGATTCAGCATACCCTGATCACGTGACTGAGCAGGCCCTGATCACGTGGCTGAGCATGCACTGATCACGTGACTGAGCATGCACTGATCACGTGACTGAGAGGCACTGATCACGTGACTGAGAGGCACTGATCACGTGACTGAGCATGCACTGATCACGTGACTGGGAGGCACTGATCACGTGACTGAGAGGCGCTGATCACGTGACTGAGGGGCGCTGATCACGTGACTGAGAGGCGCTGATCACGTGGCTATCATGCACTGATCACGTGCTTCAGGAGGCAATAATCAAAGAGCTGAGCAGGCACTAATCACTTGGCTAAGAGGGCACTAATCACGGAGAGGAGCAGGAAATCGTCAAGGAGCTGAGCAAACTGTAATGAAGTGGTTAAGCAGACTCTAAACACGGGACACAGCAGGCTCTACACCCGTGACTGAGCAGACACAATTTGGGCAGCTCAGCAGACACCAATGGTGCAGCTCAGCAGACACCAATGGTGCAGCTCAGCAGACACCAATCATGCAGCTCAGCAGGCAATACTCATGGAGCTGAGCAGGCAGGAATCACACAGCTCAGCAGGCAAAGATCAAGGAGCTGAGCAGGCACGAATCTCGCAGCTCAGCTGGCAAAAATCAAGGAGCTGAGCAGACTGCCATTAAGTGGCTAAGCAGACTCTAAACACGTGACTCAGCAGGCTTGACCCCCGTGACTGAGCAGACACGAATCTTGCAGCCCAGCAGACAATACTCCTGGAGCTGAGCAGGCAGGAATCACGCAGCTCAGCAGACAGTAATCAAGGAGCTGAGCAGGCACGAATCACGCAGCTCAGCAGGCAATAATCCTGGAGCTGAGCAAGCAGGAATCACGCAGCTCAGCAGCCAATAATCAAGAAGCTAGCAGTCAGGAATCGTGCAGCTCAGCAGGCATTAATCATGGAGCTGAGCTGGCAGGAATCACGCAACTCAGCAGGCAATACTCACGGACCTGAGCAGGCAGGAATCACGCAACTTAGCAGGCAATAATAATTGGAGCTGAAGGCTGTAATGAACTGGATAAGCAGACTCTAATCACGTGATTCAGCCGGCTCCTCTCTGGGGACTGAGCATGCACTTATTATGCAGCTCAGCAAGCAAAAATCATGGAGCTGAGCAAGCAGGAATCACGCAGCTCAGCAGGCAATAATCATGGAGCTGAGCAAACAGGAATCACGCAGCTCAGCATGCAATAATCAAGAAGCTGAGCAGGCAGGAATCACGCAGCTCAGCAGGCAATAAATATGGAGCTGAGCAAGCAGGAATCACGCAGCTCAGCAGGCAATAATCAAGAAGCTGAGCAGGCAGGAATCACGCAGCTTAGCAGGCAATAATCATGGAGCTGAGCAGACTGTAATGAAGTGGCTAAGCAGACTCTAATCACGTCACTCAGCCGGCTCCTAACCCGGTCTTGAGCAGGCACTAATCACGCAGCTGAGCAGGGATTAAGCATGCAGCTGAGCAAGCGCTAATCCCTTGATTCAGCATACCCTGATCACGTGACTGAGCAGGCCCTGATCACGTGGCTGAGCATGCACTGATCACGTGACTGAGCATGCACTGATCACGTGACTGAGAGGCACTGATCACGTGACTGAGAGGCACTGATCACGTGACTGAGCATGCACTGATCACGTGACTGGGAGGCACTGATCACGTGACTGAGAGGCGCTGATCACGTGACTGAGGGGCGCTGATCACGTGACTGAGAGGCGCTGATCACGTGGCTATCATGCACTGATCACGTGCTTCAGGAGGCAATAATCAAAGAGCTGAGCAGGCACTAATCACTTGGCTAAGAGGGCACTAATCACGGAGAGGAGCAGGAAATCGTCAAGGAGCTGAGCAAACTGTAATGAAGTGGTTAAGCAGACTCTAAACACGGGACGCAGCAGGCTCTACACCCGTGACTGAGCAGACACAATTTGGGCAGCTCAGCAGACACCAATGGTGCAGCTCAGCAGACACCAATGGTGCAGCTCAGCAGACACCAATCATGCAGCTCAGCAGGCAATACTCATGGAGCTGAGCAGGCAGGAATCACACAGCTCAGCAGGCAAAGATCAAGGAGCTGAGCAGGCACGAATCTCGCAGCTCAGCTGGCAAAAATCAAGGAGCTGAGCAGACTGCCATTAAGTGGCTAAGCAGACTCTAAACACGTGACTCAGCAGGCTTGACCCCCGTGACTGAGCAGACACGAATCTTGCAGCCCAGCAGACAATACTCCTGGAGCTGAGCAGGCAGGAATCACGCAGCTCAGCAGACAGTAATCAAGGAGCTGAGCAGGCACGAATCACGCAGCTCAGCAGGCAATAATCCTGGAGCTGAGCAAGCAGGAATCACGCAGCTCAGCAGCCAATAATCAAGAAGCTAGCAGTCAGGAATCGTGCAGCTCAGCAGGCATTAATCATGGAGCTGAGCTGGCAGGAATCACGCAACTCAGCAGGCAATACTCACGGACCTGAGCAGGCAGGAATCACGCAACTTAGCAGGCAATAATAATTGGAGCTGAAGGCTGTAATGAACTGGATAAGCAGACTCTAATCACGTGATTCAGCCGGCTCCTCTCTGGGGACTGAGCATGCACTTATTATGCAGCTCAGCAAGCAAAAATCATGGAGCTGAGCAAGCAGGAATCACGCAGCTCAGCAGGCAATAATCATGGAGCTGAGCAAACAGGAATCACGCAGCTCAGCATGCAATAATCAAGAAGCTGAGCAGGCAGAAATCACGCAGCTCAGCAGGCAATAAATATGGAGCTGAGCAAGCAGGAATCACGCAGCTCAGCAGGCAATAATCAAGAAGCTGAGCAGGCAGGAATCACGCAGCTTAGCAGGCAATAATCATGGAGCTGAGCAGACTGTAATGAAGTGGCTAAGCAGACTCTAATCACGTCACTCAGCCGGCTCCTAACCCGGTCTTGAGCAGGCACTAATCACGCAGCTGAGCAGGGATTAAGCATGCAGCTGAGCAAGCGCTAATCCCTTGATTCAGCATACCCTGATCACGTGACTGAGCAGGCCCTGATCACGTGGCTGAGCATGCACTGATCACGTGACTGAGCATGCACTGATCACGTGACTGAGAGGCACTGATCACGTGACTGAGAGGCACTGATCACGTGACTGAGCATGCACTGATCACGTGACTGGGAGGCACTGATCACGTGACTGAGAGGCGCTGATCACGTGACTGAGGGGCGCTGATCACGTGACTGAGAGGCGCTGATCACGTGGCTATCATGCACTGATCACGTGCTTCAGGAGGCAATAATCAAAGAGCTGAGCAGGCACTAATCACTTGGCTAAGAGGGCACTAATCACGGAGAGGAGCAGGAAATCGTCAAGGAGCTGAGCAAACTGTAATGAAGTGGTTAAGCAGACTCTAAACACGGGACGCAGCAGGCTCTACACCCGTGACTGAGCAGACACAATTTGGGCAGCTCAGCAGACACCAATGGTGCAGCTCAGCAGACACCAATGGTGCAGCTCAGCAGACACCAATCATGCAGCTCAGCAGGCAATACTCATGGAGCTGAGCAGGCAGGAATCACACAGCTCAGCAGGCAAAGATCAAGGAGCTGAGCAGGCACGAATCTCGCAGCTCAGCTGGCAAAAATCAAGGAGCTGAGCAGACTGCCATTAAGTGGCTAAGCAGACTCTAAACACGTGACTCAGCAGGCTTGACCCCCGTGACTGAGCAGACACGAATCTTGCAGCCCAGCAGACAATACTCCTGGAGCTGAGCAGGCAGGAATCACGCAGCTCAGCAGACAGTAATCAAGGAGCTGAGCAGGCACGAATCACGCAGCTCAGCAGGCAATAATCCTGGAGCTGAGCAAGCAGGAATCACGCAGCTCAGCAGCCAATAATCAAGAAGCTAGCAGTCAGGAATCGTGCAGCTCAGCAGGCATTAATCATGGAGCTGAGCTGGCAGGAATCACGCAACTCAGCAGGCAATACTCACGGACCTGAGCAGGCAGGAATCACGCAACTTAGCAGGCAATAATAATTGGAGCTGAAGGCTGTAATGAACTGGATAAGCAGACTCTAATCACGTGATTCAGCCGGCTCCTCTCTGGGGACTGAGCATGCACTTATTATGCAGCTCAGCAAGCAAAAATCATGGAGCTGAGCAAGCAGGAATCACGCAGCTCAGCAGGCAATAATCATGGAGCTGAGCAAACAGGAATCACGCAGCTCAGCATGCAATAATCAAGAAGCTGAGCAGGCAGGAATCACGCAGCTCAGCAGGCAATAAATATGGAGCTGAGCAAGCAGGAATCACGCAGCTCAGCAGGCAATAATCAAGAAGCTGAGCAGGCAGGAATCACGCAGCTTAGCAGGCAATAATCATGGAGCTGAGCAGACTGTAATGAAGTGGCTAAGCAGACTCTAATCACGTCACTCAGCCGGCTCCTAACCCGGTCTTGAGCAGGCACTAATCACGCAGCTGAGCAGGGATTAAGCATGCAGCTGAGCAAGCGCTAATCCCTTGATTCAGCATACCCTGATCACGTGACTGAGCAGGCCCTGATCACGTGGCTGAGCATGCACTGATCACGTGACTGAGCATGCACTGATCACGTGACTGAGAGGCACTGATCACGTGACTGAGAGGCACTGATCACGTGACTGAGCATGCACTGATCACGTGACTGGGAGGCACTGATCACGTGACTGAGAGGCGCTGATCACGTGACTGAGGGGCGCTGATCACGTGACTGAGAGGCGCTGATCACGTGGCTATCATGCACTGATCACGTGCTTCAGGAGGCAATAATCAAAGAGCTGAGCAGGCACTAATCACTTGGCTAAGAGGGCACTAATCACGGAGAGGAGCAGGAAATCGTCAAGGAGCTGAGCAAACTGTAATGAAGTGGTTAAGCAGACTCTAAACACGGGACACAGCAGGCTCTACACCCGTGACTGAGCAGACACAATTTGGGCAGCTCAGCAGACACCAATGGTGCAGCTCAGCAGACACCAATGGTGCAGCTCAGCAGACACCAATCATGCAGCTCAGCAGGCAATACTCATGGAGCTGAGCAGGCAGGAATCACACAGCTCAGCAGGCAAAGATCAAGGAGCTGAGCAGGCACGAATCTCGCAGCTCAGCTGGCAAAAATCAAGGAGCTGAGCAGACTGCCATTAAGTGGCTAAGCAGACTCTAAACACGTGACTCAGCAGGCTTGACCCCCGTGACTGAGCAGACACGAATCTTGCAGCCCAGCAGACAATACTCCTGGAGCTGAGCAGGCAGGAATCACGCAGCTCAGCAGACAGTAATCAAGGAGCTGAGCAGGCACGAATCACGCAGCTCAGCAGGCAATAATCCTGGAGCTGAGCAAGCAGGAATCACGCAGCTCAGCAGCCAATAATCAAGAAGCTAGCAGTCAGGAATCGTGCAGCTCAGCAGGCATTAATCATGGAGCTGAGCTGGCAGGAATCACGCAACTCAGCAGGCAATACTCACGGACCTGAGCAGGCAGGAATCACGCAACTTAGCAGGCAATAATAATTGGAGCTGAAGGCTGTAATGAACTGGATAAGCAGACTCTAATCACGTGATTCAGCCGGCTCCTCTCTGGGGACTGAGCATGCACTTATTATGCAGCTCAGCAAGCAAAAATCATGGAGCTGAGCAAGCAGGAATCACGCAGCTCAGCAGGCAATAATCATGGAGCTGAGCAAACAGGAATCACGCAGCTCAGCATGCAATAATCAAGAAGCTGAGCAGGCAGGAATCACGCAGCTCAGCAGGCAATAAATATGGAGCTGAGCAAGCAGGAATCACGCAGCTCAGCAGGCAATAATCAAGAAGCTGAGCAGGCAGGAATCACGCAGCTTAGCAGGCAATAATCATGGAGCTGAGCAGACTGTAATGAAGTGGCTAAGCAGACTCTAATCACGTCACTCAGCCGGCTCCTAACCCGGTCTTGAGCAGGCACTAATCACGCAGCTGAGCAGGGATTAAGCATGCAGCTGAGCAAGCGCTAATCCCTTGATTCAGCATACCCTGATCACGTGACTGAGCAGGCCCTGATCACGTGGCTGAGCATGCACTGATCACGTGACTGAGCATGCACTGATCACGTGACTGAGAGGCACTGATCACGTGACTGAGAGGCACTGATCACGTGACTGAGCATGCACTGATCACGTGACTGGGAGGCACTGATCACGTGACTGAGAGGCGCTGATCACGTGACTGAGGGGCGCTGATCACGTGACTGAGAGGCGCTGATCACGTGGCTATCATGCACTGATCACGTGCTTCAGGAGGCAATAATCAAAGAGCTGAGCAGGCACTAATCACTTGGCTAAGAGGGCACTAATCACGGAGAGGAGCAGGAAATCGTCAAGGAGCTGAGCAAACTGTAATGAAGTGGTTAAGCAGACTCTAAACACGGGACACAGCAGGCTCTACACCCGTGACTGAGCAGACACAATTTGGGCAGCTCAGCAGACACCAATGGTGCAGCTCAGCAGACACCAATGGTGCAGCTCAGCAGACACCAATCATGCAGCTCAGCAGGCAATACTCATGGAGCTGAGCAGGCAGGAATCACACAGCTCAGCAGGCAAAGATCAAGGAGCTGAGCAGGCACGAATCTCGCAGCTCAGCTGGCAAAAATCAAGGAGCTGAGCAGACTGCCATTAAGTGGCTAAGCAGACTCTAAACACGTGACTCAGCAGGCTTGACCCCCGTGACTGAGCAGACACGAATCTTGCAGCCCAGCAGACAATACTCCTGGAGCTGAGCAGGCAGGAATCACGCAGCTCAGCAGACAGTAATCAAGGAGCTGAGCAGGCACGAATCACGCAGCTCAGCAGGCAATAATCCTGGAGCTGAGCAAGCAGGAATCACGCAGCTCAGCAGCCAATAATCAAGAAGCTAGCAGTCAGGAATCGTGCAGCTCAGCAGGCATTAATCATGGAGCTGAGCTGGCAGGAATCACGCAACTCAGCAGGCAATACTCACGGACCTGAGCAGGCAGGAATCACGCAACTTAGCAGGCAATAATAATTGGAGCTGAAGGCTGTAATGAACTGGATAAGCAGACTCTAATCACGTGATTCAGCCGGCTCCTCTCTGGGGACTGAGCATGCACTTATTATGCAGCTCAGCAAGCAAAAATCATGGAGCTGAGCAAGCAGGAATCACGCAGCTCAGCAGGCAATAATCATGGAGCTGAGCAAACAGGAATCACGCAGCTCAGCATGCAATAATCAAGAAGCTGAGCAGGCAGAAATCACGCAGCTCAGCAGGCAATAAATATGGAGCTGAGCAAGCAGGAATCACGCAGCTCAGCAGGCAATAATCAAGAAGCTGAGCAGGCAGGAATCACGCAGCTTAGCAGGCAATAATCATGGAGCTGAGCAGACTGTAATGAAGTGGCTAAGCAGACTCTAATCACGTCACTCAGCCGGCTCCTAACCCGGTCTTGAGCAGGCACTAATCACGCAGCTGAGCAGGGATTAAGCATGCAGCTGAGCAAGCGCTAATCCCTTGATTCAGCATACCCTGATCACGTGACTGAGCAGGCCCTGATCACGTGGCTGAGCATGCACTGATCACGTGACTGAGCATGCACTGATCACGTGACTGAGAGGCACTGATCACGTGACTGAGAGGCACTGATCACGTGACTGAGCATGCACTGATCACGTGACTGGGAGGCACTGATCACGTGACTGAGAGGCGCTGATCACGTGACTGAGGGGCGCTGATCACGTGACTGAGAGGCGCTGATCACGTGGCTATCATGCACTGATCACGTGCTTCAGGAGGCAATAATCAAAGAGCTGAGCAGGCACTAATCACTTGGCTAAGAGGGCACTAATCACGGAGAGGAGCAGGAAATCGTCAAGGAGCTGAGCAAACTGTAATGAAGTGGTTAAGCAGACTCTAAACACGGGACACAGCAGGCTCTACACCCGTGACTGAGCAGACACAATTTGGGCAGCTCAGCAGACACCAATGGTGCAGCTCAGCAGACACCAATGGTGCAGCTCAGCAGACACCAATCATGCAGCTCAGCAGGCAATACTCATGGAGCTGAGCAGGCAGGAATCACACAGCTCAGCAGGCAAAGATCAAGGAGCTGAGCAGGCACGAATCTCGCAGCTCAGCTGGCAAAAATCAAGGAGCTGAGCAGACTGCCATTAAGTGGCTAAGCAGACTCTAAACACGTGACTCAGCAGGCTTGACCCCCGTGACTGAGCAGACACGAATCTTGCAGCCCAGCAGACAATACTCCTGGAGCTGAGCAGGCAGGAATCACGCAGCTCAGCAGACAGTAATCAAGGAGCTGAGCAGGCACGAATCACGCAGCTCAGCAGGCAATAATCCTGGAGCTGAGCAAGCAGGAATCACGCAGCTCAGCAGCCAATAATCAAGAAGCTAGCAGTCAGGAATCGTGCAGCTCAGCAGGCATTAATCATGGAGCTGAGCTGGCAGGAATCACGCAACTCAGCAGGCAATACTCACGGACCTGAGCAGGCAGGAATCACGCAACTTAGCAGGCAATAATAATTGGAGCTGAAGGCTGTAATGAACTGGATAAGCAGACTCTAATCACGTGATTCAGCCGGCTCCTCTCTGGGGACTGAGCATGCACTTATTATGCAGCTCAGCAAGCAAAAATCATGGAGCTGAGCAAGCAGGAATCACGCAGCTCAGCAGGCAATAATCATGGAGCTGAGCAAACAGGAATCACGCAGCTCAGCATGCAATAATCAAGAAGCTGAGCAGGCAGGAATCACGCAGCTCAGCAGGCAATAAATATGGAGCTGAGCAAGCAGGAATCACGCAGCTCAGCAGGCAATAATCAAGAAGCTGAGCAGGCAGGAATCACGCAGCTTAGCAGGCAATAATCATGGAGCTGAGCAGACTGTAATGAAGTGGCTAAGCAGACTCTAATCACGTCACTCAGCCGGCTCCTAACCCGGTCTTGAGCAGGCACTAATCACGCAGCTGAGCAGGGATTAAGCATGCAGCTGAGCAAGCGCTAATCCCTTGATTCAGCATACCCTGATCACGTGACTGAGCAGGCCCTGATCACGTGGCTGAGCATGCACTGATCACGTGACTGAGCATGCACTGATCACGTGACTGAGAGGCACTGATCACGTGACTGAGAGGCACTGATCACGTGACTGAGCATGCACTGATCACGTGACTGGGAGGCAACTGATCACGTGACTGAGAGGCGCTGATCACGTGACTGAGGGGCGCTGATCACGTGACTGAGAGGCGCTGATCACGTGGCTATCATGCACTGATCACGTGCTTCAGGAGGCAATAATCAAAGAGCTGAGCAGGCACTAATCACTTGGCTAAGAGGGCACTAATCACGGAGAGGAGCAGGAAATCGTCAAGTAGCTGAGCAAACTGTAATGAAGTGGTTAA
>NW_020867718.1:0-21580 GCF_003369695.1 Bos indicus x Bos taurus
CCTCCAGGGAATCTTCCCATCCCAGGGATTAACCCACGTCTCTTTATGTCTCCTGCATTGGCAGGTGGGTTCTTTACTGGTTGAGCCACCAGAGAAGCCCAGCTATCAATAGTGGTTTCCCCTAAAATGTTGGACAACATGGAAGAGTGGGAGGGAAGTCTGTTGGAAGAGAGAGTTTTGTTTTTTTACTGTATACAGTGCAATGATATTTAATAATTTTAAAAACAGATATAAGTAAAAGCGAGCAAAGAACAGTAATGCTGAGAATTGAAAAACACAGGTTCCAGATCAGCTATACTAAATAATCTCCTGCTTGGCTTCAGTGAGTCTCTTATGCCTCTGATCTTTACTACCTGCCTTTGGAAATTGAGTGGCTTGGATCAGATGACCTCAAAGGCCCCTCCAGGTCTAACATTCTGACACTGTGAAAGGGGTTAAAAATAGATACCTAATTTACAGCTGGGCACACCGTTGTCCATACGATACCTTCAAGGGCTTTTCTACACTTCTACAACAGGGCATTTGCCAGTGATCAGCGTAATTTTGAGGTCCTCTTTTTTGTTTTTGGCCAACTGCACAGCATATGGATTTTAGTTTGCTGGCCAGGGATAGAACCCAGGCACCCTGCATTGCAAGCGTGGAGTCTAAACACTGTACCCACTAGGGAAGTCCCTGGTTTTTGTTTTAATTTTGGCCTTTTTTCTATTCTGTAGTAAAATGAAAAATATGAAACTGTCTCAGTCTAAAAATAAACCTCATAGGAGTTTAACTTCACAAGAGGCTTTAAGCAGAGAGATTGAATTCAAATGTAGATGCCAAAATTATAGCATCCTCAGATTACAAGATAATTCAGGACTTGTGAAAACGTTGAGAGGAGGAATGTTTTATAAGTATGTATTTCTTTGCTGTCTAGTGTAGGTTTTTTTTTTCATCTAGTGTTTTAATTGAAAGTGATGAACATTTCTTTTTTTTTTTAATATGGTTCACACATGTAGTACAGTATACATGTAGTACAGTAACTATATAGTTAAAAGGGTGTTCTGAGAAAAAGCACCTAACCACCATCCATCGGTCATAATTTAGGAGCCCCAAAATGTCTGATGCCTCCATGGTAAGGATGTCACATGGTGAAATATGGAACCACCGTGTCAACACACTAAAATAAACAACCATGGGATTTTGAACTTAACAGCAGGCTCTGAATAAACTGTGATGTGAGTAAACTGTGATGTAAGCCAACCGCAACATTCTGCAAGGAAAGATGATTCTCTCTAATGTTTTCCACTAGAATGATACTATTTCCGGGCTCTTTTTTTATTTTAATTGAGTATGGCTGATTTACAATGTTGTGTTAGTTCAAGTGTACAGCAAAGGGTTCAATTATACATATCTATTCTTTTTCAGATTCTTTCCTTATGGGTGATTACACAATATTGAGTAGTGTATGTACTAATAAGTAGGTCCTTGTTGGTTATTTATTTTATATATAACAGTTTGTATATGTTATCCCAAACTCCCAATTTATCCCTCCAACCCTCTTCCAGCTTTTTAAGATCAAAAATCTGATTGCAAAGCCTGGAATGAAGACTTGCTCCCAACCAGAGACTGTAAGATTCTGAGTCTGCCTGAGGACCTGACAGTTAAATAATTTGTTCCAAATTAATACTTCTTGTCAAGGGTAGAGTCAGACCCAGATCTGAGTTTGTCTAGTGTTTCTCTTTCTGCCCCTCATGCCTATCAGTTCCCACCTGACTCTAATTGCCTTTTGGTGAAGAGCTGGATTTGCTTGGACTCTGCTTAGACTTGGTCATTGGCCCTCTAAAGACCCTATCTCCTACCTCTTTATTTGATTTTATTATCACTGACTGACTTTATTTATTATTTATTTATTTAAATATTTATTTTATTTATTTGTTTGACTGCACTGGGTCTTCATGATGGCATGCAGGATCTCTAGATGCGGCGTGTGGAATCTTTTTAGTTGCAGCAAGTGGAATCTAGTTCCCTGACCAGAGATGGAACTCGGGCCCCTACATAGGGAGTTTGGAGTCTTAGCCACTAGACCACCAGGGAAGTCCCCCTGCCACTTTCTTGCTGACTCTCCACACCCTTCAAGTCGGTGCCCCTTTCTTTCTGATGCCTTCTGTTGTCATTGGACACCATGATGGTCCTCCCAACCTCCTTTTGAAAGGAGGTTGTCATCCTGGGACCTAATTGTTTTATTTTTCCCACTGTCAGGTCAAACCATGGGCAGCAATTCATTGAGAATGTAGGGCTTGAGGTCTGAATAAGGAAGATCAAGGTTGGGGTCAGAATAGAAAGACCATGGTTCTAGCAGGGTTTTCCTAGGTGTTAGTGATATAAGAATCTGAACTGTCATGCAGGACATGCAAGAGATGGGGTTTGATCCTGGTCTAAGGGGCCGAGATTCCCCGAGAGTGTGAATGGTACCCCAGTCGCAGTATCTTGCGCTGAGGAAATCCCATGGACAGGAGGATGCCTAGGCAGGCTACAGTCCATGGGGTCTCCAAGACTGTGGACATAACGAAGCACAAGAGATGGGAATACCAGACCACTGATCTGCTCTTGAGAAATGTGTATGAAGGCCAGGAAGCAACAGTTAGAACTGGACCATGGAACACAAGACTGGTTCAAATAGGAAAAGGAGTTCGTCAAGGCTGTATATTGTCACCCTGTTTATTTAACTTATGTGCAGAGTACATCATGAGAAATGCTGGACTGGAAGAAACACAAGCTGAATCAAGAACTCCCAGGAGAAATATCAATAACCTCAGATATGCAGATGAACCACCCTTTTGGCAGAAAGTTGAAGAGGAACTCAAAAGCCTCTGATGAAGTGAAAGAGGAGAGTGAAAAAAGTTGGCTTAAAGCTCAGCATTTCAGAAAATGAAGATCATGGCATTCAGTCCCATCACTTCATGGGAAATAGATGGGAAACAGTTGGAAACAGTGTCAGACTTTATTTTTCTGGGCTCTAAAATCACTACAGATGGTGACTGCAGGCCATGAATTTAAAAGACGCTTACTCCTTGGAAGGAAAGTTATGACCAACCTAGATAGCATATTCAAAAGCAGAGACATTACTTTGCAAACAAAGGTTCGTCTAGTCAAGGCTACGGTTTTTCCTGTGGTAATGTCATGGATGTGAGAGTTGGACTGTGAAAAAGGCTGAGCGCCGAAGAATTGATGCTTTTGAACTGTGGTGTTGGAGAAGGCTCTTGAGAGTCCTCTTGGACCTGCAAGGAGATCCAACCAGTCCATTCTGAAGGAGATCAGCCCTGGGATTTCTTTGGAAGGATGATGCTAAAGCTGAAACTCCAGTACTTTGGCCACCTCATGCGAAGAATTGACTCTTTGGAAAGGACTCTGATGCTGGGAGGGATTGGGGGCAAGAGGAGAAGGGGACGACAGAGGATGAGATGGCTGGATGGCATCACTGGACTCGATGGACGTGAGTTTCAGTGAACTCCGGGAGTTGGTGATGGACAGGAGGCCTGGCGTGCTGCGATTCATGGGGTCACAAAGAGTCAGACACGACTGAAGTGACTGAGCTGATCTGATCTGAAGCACGCTTGCACCACATGGCTTTTAGTGAGGAACCAAGTATATTATTCAGCTGAACATACAGTCTGGAACCAATGATTTTTCTTTATTTATTTTTTTTTTAATTTATTTTATTTTTAAACTTTACATAATTGTATTAGTTTTGACAAATATCAAAATGAATCCACCACAGGTATACATGTGTTCCCCATCCTGACCCTCCTCCCTCCTCCCTCCCCATACCATCCCTCTGGGTCGTCCCAGTGCACTAGCCCCAAGCATCCAGTATCGTGGATCGAACCTGGACTGGCAACTCGTTTCTTACATGATATTTACATGTTACAATGTCATTCTCCCAAATCTTCCCACCCTCCTCCCTCTCCCACAGAGTCCATAAGACTGTTCTATACATCAGTGTCTCTTTTGCTGTCTCGTACACAGGGTTATTGTTACCATGGATTAAAGACAATCTCTTTAACAAGTGGTGCTGGAAATCTGGTCAACCACTTGTAAAAGAATGATTTTTCTTTATAATCTATAAAGATAACCCTTTGGGCCTCTGCTTATCCTCTCTAAAACAGAAAAAGTGAACCAACAGATCCTAAGATTCCTTTAGCCCTAAAATTCTATAACATCTTAATTTCCTGTTGGTGTTCAGTCAGCAGGTGTTTGTGGAGAGCTTCCCCTGGAGCCTGTGGATCATATAAGGGAAAGTAGCTGTAAGCTACCTGGGAAGAGAAAATGAACAGAATCATCTGGCGGGCAATAGCGAATCCTAGAAAGGGCAGGTGGAGCATGGGCTGCAAGTGGAGGAGGAGTTGAGAAGAGTGAGACCAGTGGGTGCCAGAAAATTGCTGATGCCCGAGACTTAGGAGGGGAATTAGATGCTTGATAGGACTTTGTTAGACACAAGAGAAGGGTTCAGGAAATGTGTGAATCCTGATTTTTCTCTTTTTTTGTTATTCTTTATTTTTTCTTGGCTGCACTGAGTCTTCATTGGTGCACGGGGCTTTCTCTAGTTGCAGCGAAGTGGAGGCTACTCTCTAGCTGCAGTACGTGGACTCTAGGCCGTGCAGGATCAATAGTTGTGGATCACTGGCTTAGCTGCCCCGAGGCATGTGGAATCTCCCCGACCAGAAATGGAACCTGTATGTCCTGCATTCACAGGCAGATTCTTAACCCCTGGACCACCATGAAAGCCCTGAATCCTGATTTTTCAGTCTTCTGAAAAATTCTATAGGTTTTTAAATTTTATTTATAGGCTCTCTTCTATTTTCCTTTTCTTTGTTTGCTCTTTTTGACCACTTCATTGGCCTGTGGGACCTTAATTGCCCAACCAGGGATTGAACCCTTGCTTTCTGCAGCAGAAACACAGAGTCTTAACCACTGGACCACCCAGGATATCCCTCTACATTTCTATTATCTAGAATTCTGAGATCATCTGTCACTGTTATTTGAGGGTCCTAGTAGCCCAAGGGGCAGTTAATTAGGAGGGAGGAGAAAATGGTATTCTTTCTCTTCCTTCTCTAAAGTATAAAAAGTGTCAACTTGTGATATATGATATTCCCTGGTTAGTAGCAAAGATGGCATTTTACGGCCTTGAGGTTGTTGTTTGAATCAATTATTTCAGTCTCCGTTTTGCCTGCCCTTTGAAAGCAGAATTTGAGAGTCTAAAAAAAGAAAGGAAAACAGATCTGTTGGAAGCATGGAACCAGCTCCTCATCCTCCTCCACAAAAGGGAAGAAATAGCCCTGAGCTAGTTTCTAAATAGGAATAGTGCAAGAGAATTTAGAAAGTGCCAGGAGGAAGGGAAAACATGGAGCCCGATTTTGAAAGCCCACAGAGCGCAGGGTGGGCGCCAGAGAGACAGTCACGCCTGTTACCTGCTGTCTCTTGCTTCCTGACTCCAGCTTTGCCCTCCTCTGCCAAACCTCCTCACTCGAGTTGTCCCTTCCTCACCCATTCAGATAGATACACAAGTGACTGAAGCTCAGGAAAACACCTCTCCACTAATATGTAAATACACTCACATGGTAGCCTACATCCAAAGGATATTCATTTGTCACAAGCATATTCATTCCTTCCAGCAAGCTTGAGCACTTGTAATATGCCACATACAGCACTCTGCAGGGGAGAAGTCAAGGTGAATAAGACATAGTTTCTGTCCTCAATGGTATATAGCAACAACCTATACAGATAAACACTGAGCTATAAGCCCAGAGGTGCACATATGCAAACATATATGTAATGTACACCCACTGGTATGTGAACTCATGAAATAAAAAAAAACAGAGCTACTCACTCATAATTTCACAAGTTCTAATACTAGTCATGCTGAAACATTTGGAGGGAGGTTGTCCGTTTTCCTATTTTTTCTTTGTCAGTTTTGTCATCGCCTTTCATATTCCAAAAACGATTTCACTTTATAGTTCCATTCTTTCTTATTTCTTGCCTTTAAAAAATTATTTATTCTCTAAGATGAATTGTCTCACATGGAGAAACTGAGAAAAAGGAAAGTTTGCCCAAGTTATAAATAAAGTTACCCTTTCAGGTACAAAATCTGTCTCTTTATACTCAGTTGATAAAATGGAAAAAGACTGGCAATATTTAGTGATTGATCCTTTAATGATGTCTTTTTTAAATTCATTTATTTTATTTTTGACTGTGCTGGTTTTCATTGCTGTGCATGGGCTTTCTTTAGTTTTGGCAGCAGGGGCCACTCTCTGGCTGCAGTGAGCAGGCTTCTCATTATGGTGGGCTTCTCTTGTTGGGGAGCAGGGCTCTAGGGCATGCAGGCTTCAGTTCCTGTAGCACTTGTGCTCAGTTGCACCTAGGCATGTGGGAATCTTTTGGCACAAAGGATTGAGCCAATGTCCCCAATGATGTACACAATGTTTTCTGGAAGACTTTACATATCCTCTGGAGAAAGAAATGGCAACCCATTCCAGTATTCTTGCCTGGAAAACCCCATGGACAGAGGAGCCTGGCAGGTTACAATCGTGGGGTCGCAAAGAGTTGGACATGACTGATCGACTTCACTTTACTTTTACTTTTACAAGAAAAGGGGCAATATTGATCTCCTTCAGACAGGAAAACTGTCTAAAGGGTGGAAGAGACTCTTACCTGGAGAGCCTTTTGTGTCTTTGAATTTTTAATCATGTGAATGTTTTTAATCATGTGAAGGTAATATCTATTCAAAATAATAATAAAATTTTATAAAATAAATTCACTAAAAATGGCAAAATGAGAAATACACGAAATTTAAAATCTAGCTAAGTTTTTCTCATATTGTATTTGTGTTTTAAACTAACTTTGTTACCAACAACTTAAAAAAGAGACTTATAAAAAAAGCAAATAGATAAAATAAAAAGGGACATATTTAAAATGACTATATTTGCATTTTCATTCTACTTACTATGAATGTAAATCCCTAAATTAATATAACCAGGGCTAATGTTCAGGCAGAATTCATTGGTATGGCTGAGCAGCCTCTGCTGATTTTGATTGGTTGATAGCATTGCCAGTTGTTAAACATTTTTAATATCACCCTGGATAAAATTCAAGGTCTTCAAACTTTTAAAAAGATCTTGTTAATTCTTTTCTTTTACCATAACTAATAGAAACCTATATTTCAAAGGTCACTGATATTTGCAAAGATCACTAATTATCTCTCTACTCCAATCAGAGCCCAAACTATAGGGTCAGGCATGGTTTTACCATGCTCCTTGTTGTACATTGCTTGATGCTATCAGGCATTTAATAAATATTTTCTAAATGAATAAATGGTACTCACTGGTTTTTTCTCTTTTGCCCAACAACAAACTTATTCCATAAATCCACTAGATTATATGGTAATCTTTACAGCTCCATGAAAGCCACAGGAATTAAGTTTGAAGGGGATATTTCCAGTTTATTTTTATTCAGTTTTCTCTCTCCAGTTTAGGTTTAGGCTTTATTTGTCTGTGTGTTTTATGAACAACATAACAGATTGATAGCATAAGGAATGCATTTTCAATAAAAAAAAAAAAAAGAAAGGAGAGAAGTAAGTAAGCATACAGGGTTTTTTTGTTGTTTGTTTTTAATTTTCCTTTATTTATGGCTGTGCTGAGTCTTCCTCGCTGCACAGGCTTTTCTATAATTGTGGTGTGCAAGCTTCTCATTGCCAGGGCGTCTCTTGTTGCAGAAACTGGGCTCTAGAGCCTTCTCATTTAAGTTGTGGCGCATGGGATCAACACAGGCTCAGTAGTTGTGGCACACGGGCTTAGTTGCTCTGCTGCATGTAGGATCTTCCCAGATCAGGGATCAAACCCATGTTACCTGCATTGGCAGGTAGATTCTTTACCACTGAGCCACCAGGGAAGCCCAAGGATACTGATTTTTAAACTTAGCATTACTTTGGATTTTCATTGTACGAGTCAAGTATTGACCTTAAAGCTCAATCTCATATTAGAAGTAAAGTCACTTTTAAAAACAATCTGGATAGTAAGGGGCAAGATGTAATGTGAAACCTATTCAATGATAGACAATCCAAAAAGTATTTTATATTTAGCCATGTGTGCATGCTCAGTCGTGTCTGACTCTTTTGCGACCCATGAACTATAAGCCCACCAAGTTTCTCTGTCCATGGGATTTTCCAAGCAAGAATATTGGCGTGGGTTGCCATTTCCTTCTCCAGGGGATCTTCCCAACCCAGGGATCAAACCCAGGTCTCCTGCATTGCAGACAGATTCTTTACCAGCTGAGCCACCAGTGAAGCCCAGGATAATATAACCAAAAAGCAAAAAAAAAAAAAAACACAAAAAACAAAAAAAAAACCAGCCTCTTCCTTCATCTTGACCCTCACTGCCTGAGAACTTTCCTTCCTTGCCATTTGGTGTGTGATGAGTGGCGCTGATGCCCTAGCAATGGTCCTCACATCTTGAAAGTGCAGCAAGAATCCTTGTAACAACTACTCTGAAATGGGATTTTCACAATCCTATTGTCAAGAAATCCCGAAAGGCATTAAAAGTAACTGTAAAATATAATTATGATATGATATAAGATAGTATTGTTGCTGTTTAGTAACTAAGTCATGTCTGAGTCTTTTGCGACCCCGTGGACTGTAAAACCCACCAGGCTCCTCTGTCCATGTGATTTCCCAAGCAAGAATACTGGAGCCAGTTGCCATTTCCTTCTTCAAGGGATCTTCCTGACCCAGGGATTGACCCCCTGTCTCCTGCTTGGCAGACGTATTCTTTTCCACTGAGTCACCAGTGATGGTCATATAAGATAGTATAGCATAAAATAATGTAGCACAATGTCGTATACTAATTATATGATATTAATATTAAAAAGGAACTAACTGTAAAATGAGGTATCATACATGGTACTAGGATAAGAAAACGGTCTTAGCTGCTCCCCTACCTCACACATTAGATCCCTGGCTGTGATGGTATGGCTCTTTTTTCTTGAAGAGCTGAAGCAAGTGATGTGGGACAGATATATATACTATATATATATATATATATATATATATATATATATATGTGTGTAACATAGATTTGAAAAAAAAAAAAAAACCCAGGAACCTACTGTATAGCACAAGGAACTATATCCAATATCTTATTATACCTACAGCGGAAAAGAATCTAAAACAGAGTATATGTGTGTGTGTGTGTGTGTGTGTGTGTGTGTATACATATATAAATCAATATGCTAGATACCTAAAAGATTGTAAAATAACAATGCTTCAATTTAGAAATTTTTTTAAAAAAGAGAAAGATACTGGGCGATTACCAAGTTCATGTAGAGTTAATTCTTCCATGGATTATCTACTTTTTGGATTATTCCCAGCACTTTTAAATTCCAAGGGGATTTCCCCCAGCTGTTAAGCATTCTTCTCAGTCATCTACCCACCTTCAACTGGTAGAAATTCAAGGAATGCAAATTCGTTTTCTATTAGACTAAATAAACACAATTAGAAAGGAGAAACCCCCAAGGCAAGAACACCTATCAAAGCCAAATATAAATTATCTTTGACTGTTATAATCAGGGAAATAAATGAGAAACCAATGTAATTATCTTTTTAATCTCTAGAGGAAAAGGTTTGAATGTTTTCTTTTATAGATTTCTTCAGCACTTTATAATCCTAATGCTCTTTTATATTCATTCTAAATCACTGTTTCTTCAATCTGAGCCTGTTCCCTTCTTCTGGGCATCCATGACAATAATTGAGCTGACCTCAATCCTTGCAAATGTGCTTCCTGTCCTTGTTAATGTACAAACATGGTACCTTTATGCTTTGCAATTTAATTATTGTATATCTAATGATTTACCCCTCATGCTTATTATTTTTAACATCACTATGATATTCTCTAACAGGGGTCCCCAACCTCTGGGCCACAGACCCATTGGTACCTCTCATCAGATCATCAGTGGCATCACATTAGAAATAAAGTGCACAATAAATGTAATGCTGTAGTTTTTCCAGGAGTCATGTATGGATGCGAGAGTTGAACCATAAAGAAGGCTGAGTGATGAAGAATGGATGCTTTTGAACTGTGGTGTTGGAGAAGACTCTTGAGAGTCCCTTGAACTGCAAGGAGATCAAACCAGTCAATCCTAAAGGAAGTCAGTCCTGATTATTCATTGGAAGGACTGATGCTGAAGCTGAAACTCCATACTTGGGCCACCAGATGTGAAGAGCCGACTCATTAGAAAAGACTGATGCTGGGAAAGATTAAAGGCAGGAGGAGAAGGGGACGACAGAGGACCAGAGGGTAGGAAAACATCACTGACCCAATGGAGGTGAGTGTGAGCTAGCTCCAGCAGATGGCGAAGGACAGGGAAGTCTGGCATGCTGCAGCCCATGGAGTTGCAGAGTCAGAATGACTGAGTGACTGAACTACAATAAAATGCAATGCACTTGAATCACCCGAAGCCATCCCTACCTGCCTGTTCCCCCCGTCCATGGAAAAATTCTCTTCTATGAAACTGATCCCTGGTGCCAAAAAGTTTGGGGACCACCGTTTATAAAATTAGCTACCATGAGTACAATGAGTCATACACTCTTTTAGGAATTTTATACATATTTTCATTTCTTTAATCTTCCCAGTAACTCTAAATTTCGATACAATTATTCCATCAATGTGACTCTGAATGGCCTCACTCCCAAGCCCCCATGCATCCTTAATGCCATATTTTCTCTTATCATGTTGCTGAGCTGATTCACTATTGTGAGGCATTTGGGGTTATTTCTGATTTACTGTAGTGATAATTATATCCCATAAACATTTCTTCCCTCATCATCCTGGGTCCCCACATAGCTCAGTTTCTACAGAGTAGCACGTAGCACTGCCCAAAGTAATTTTAAAGATGAATACCAATTTCATGTTGTCTCTCAAAGAAAAATCACAGGGGATCCAATTCAGAACTCATAACACTACTTACCAGATCCCCTTTCTTCATTCCCCAGTTCTCTCACACTGTATAACTGCTGGAAAGGCAGTTACAGTCTGAACCTCCACAGACTGCCTACACGCCAAAACCCTGCAGCTCTCCTGTCTCCATATGCCCCCCACTGGCTCCTTGTTTTAGAGATCACCGCAGCATCGTGGGCTGGTCCTTCCCCTGGCCCTCACCACTCTGGTCTGGCTTCTCTATCATTCTAATAACCCATCCCCAAAGGAAAGAAGTCTCATATTATATTAGTTAGAAATATGGACTGTGCAGAAACAGGCAGAGAGGAAATCTGGGAACATTCATACATGAATACACTTTATTCACTTATTTGTAAATTAAGGTTTCTGATGTTTTTTTTTTTCTTTTTTTTTTCATTTGAGAGTCCCCCCTCCCCCTTGAATGATAGTGTCCAAAGTGAGATTGATGAGCGCTGAAAAGATCTGGTAACAGTGAATAGTTTTTGTTTATTTAAAAATCTTTGGTTTGGCTGCACTGGGTCTTTGTTGCCAACACAGGCTTTCTCCAGTTGTGGCATGTGGGCTCTTAGTTCCCGAGCAGGTTATCAACCCTAGTCCCTTACATTGGAAGGCAGATTCTTTTTATTTATTTGTTTATGGTTGAGCTGCATCTTCGTTGCTGTGTGCAGGCTTTTCCCTAGTTGTCGTGAGCATGGGACCACTCCTCCCTACTTGCAGGACACAGTCTTCCTACTGCAGTGGCTTCTCTGGTTGCAGAGCACAGGCTCTAGGGTGCTTGTGCTTCAGGGGCTGTGGCATGTGGGCTCAGGAGTTGTGGCTCTCAGGCTTACTTGCCTTGCAGCAGGTGGAATCATCCCAGACCAGGGATGGAACCCATGTCCACTGTACTGGCAGATTCTTAACCACTGGACTTCCAAGGAAGGTTTTAATCAAGAAGTACTCCAACTAATTAAAAAAAATAGATCCTATGATTACAAAGAAGTTGACTTGTCATAAGGCTTAAAATACATTTTTACTTTGTATGCCTTTTTTTTTTTTAAGGCTTCCCTGGTGGCTCAGATGGTAAAATCGTCTGCCTGTAATGTGGGAAACCCAGGTTCGATTCCTGGGTCGGAAAGATCCCCTGGAGAAGGAAATGGCAATCCACTCCAGCACTCTTGCCTGGAAAAATCCCATGGACAGAGACACCTGATAGGCTACAGTCCATGGGGTCGCAAAGAGTTGGAAATGCCTTCACTTTCACTTTCATGCCTTTTTAGGTGGTCAATGTATTTTATGATTAAAACTAAAGTATTATAAAATTCTGATTACTTTATACTAACTAGAAAATATCTATTGATGAAATGCAATAGTGTATAAATACAAGTAGCCCCAAACTTTCCTGTTTTCTCTTCTCTAATGGACTAAAGAAGAAAACAGAGCTTTAGACTCTGATAACAGCTCCTTCTGCTGCTAGCTGTTCCCATAAGAACCTTTCTTTTGATTTTGGCCAGCTCTCATCTTTGATGAGTCACTAATCTTGGGACTGGTTTGGGGTCATCACTGGGGAAAATTGTGAAGTAACACAAGCGTTTGTTTGGTATGCCCCAGAATTGCTTTGGCATGTACTTCCTGTCTCTGGCACTCTTTTTTTTTTTTTTTTTTTCCAGGTCCTCCTATCAACTTTTCCTTTCCAATCATATCAATCATTTACATATTAGTAGGACTTTAACTCGGAGAAGGCAATGGCACCCCACTCCAGTACTCTTGCCTGGAAAATCCCATGGGCTGAGGAGCCTGGTAAGCTGCAGTCCATGGGGTCGCTAAGAGTCAGACACAACTGAGCGACTTCACTTTCTTTTTTCACCTTCATGCATTGGAGAAGGAAATGGCAACCCACTCCAGTGTTCTTGCCTGGAGAATCCAAGGGATGGGGGAGCCTGGTGGGCAGCCATCTATGGGGTCACACAGAGTCAGACATGACTGAAGCGACTTAGCAGCAGCAGCAGCAGGACTTTAACTGGACCTTCCCAGGTGGTGCTAGTGGTAAAGAATCCACCTGCCAATGCAGGAGACCCAAAAGACACAAGTTCGATCCCTGGGTCGGGAAGATCCCTTGGAATAGGAAATGGCACCTCATCCCAGTATTCTTGCCTGGAAAATTCCATGGACAGAGGAGCCTAGCGGGCTCAGCAAAGAGTCAGACAAGAGTGAGTGACTGAGAACACACACACACACACAGGACTTTAAACCCTATATACTCCCCCTTCTCAGAGATATTTGCTTGTATTGCCTTATCTCTAATTGTGAATGCAAAGGTTTGTTTCTGGTCCTGGAGTTTTAATCACTAATGAGCTGATGTAAACTATGGGCGAAGACTGACTGCCCAGGTGTCTTCTCTTATGGTTGTACAGACAGTCCGTGGCTTAAGATGCTTTGGCTTAGCAACTTTTTGGCTTTACAGTGATGCAAAAGTGATAGACGTTCAGTGGATACCATATTTAAAATTTTGTATTTGGGTTTTTTTGGGGAGGGGTGGCTAGCCATGTGCAGTAGGATACTTATTTATGGTTCTGGGCAGCCACTGAGCCACAGCTCCCAGTCAGACACTCGGTCATAAGAGTACAGGCCAAATACACTTAAAACCATCAGTACCCAGACAGCCATTCTGGTTTCACATTCAGTGTGCTTGTATACATGCTAAGTTGTGTCAGTCATGTCCAACTCTGTGCAACCCCATGGCCTGTAGCCCACCAGGCTCCTCTGTCTATGGAACTCTCCAGGCAAGAATACTGCAGTGGGTTGCCATTCCCTTCTCCAGGTGTAGTAGTCAATAAATTACATGAACTAGTCAACGCTTTCTTCTAAAATAGGCTTTGTGGTAGATGATTTTGCCCAACTGTAGGTTCATGTGAGGGCTTCCCTGGTGGCTCAGTGATAAAGAATACCTCTGTCAATGCAGAGACTCAGGTTTGATTCCTGGGTCAGGAAGATCCCATGGAGGAGGGCACGGCAACCCACTCCAGTATTCTTGCCTGGAGAATCCCATGGACACAGGAGGCCTGCTGAGCTACAGTCTATGGGGTCGCAAAACAGCTGGACATGACTGAGTGACTAAACAACAGCAAGGATCATCAGGGTTCATGTAAGCGTTCTGAGCACGTTAAGGTAGACTGGGCTAAGCTAGAATGTTGGTAGGTTAAGTGTATTATGTGCATTTTTAATTTATGATACTTTCAACTTATGATGGATTAATTGGGATATAGCCCCATCAGAAGTTAAAGATCTACATTTTACAAGTCTGTATATATTCTCAGTTTACGACTATGACCAGCTCCCAAATTTTTCTGTAACTCCAAGTTTTGAGGTCAAGTGCATGTCTATGTCCACACCGGCCTTGCTTGGGCTCACACACACACATGTGAGAAAGAACAGGAAGTTGGCAAAACATGGGGTGTACTTGTTAGGGAAAGAAATGCATGCAATTCGTTAAGAATAAGTTACTAAACTCACTTTCTATGCAGTTCTTTATCTCTTTCATATGCGTCTCTGGTGTCAGACTAAACCTGGAGCTTTTTTTTTTTTTTGCTTTGCTTTGCTTTTTTTTTTTTTTTCCAGTTTGACAAATGGATGGACACTCAGAGGAGAAGAATCCTGACAGTCCTGTTAGAACGCTGCTCCCTGTCACAGCAAAAGTTCTGCTGTTTGAAAGCTTCAGGAGAAAATTCCAGCAGAAGCTCTGGATTTTACGACCAAGCTCCCAAAGGTGTTATCTTATACATCTTTTCTTTCCTGGACCCCCAAAGCCTTTGTCACTGTGCACAGGCACAGATAAAGAAGCAGGGTTCGGTGTTTTGTAAAGACAGCCTAGAAAACACTGAACCTTGAGGGAAAAAAGAAAGCACGCATACAAAACCGAGCACCGACAAGATGCTCACCGCATTTCGTTTGCACAGTTTGGATTGGCCCCATCTCTTTGTGTCTGGCTGTGCACTTAGTGCTCAAAGGAGAGAAAAAGTAAGCCATTGCTAAGTGTCCGTAAAATAGTATTAGCCAGTTGGGGAAATATATACACATGTATATAATGGTTCATCATCAGAATAGCCTTATATTGCACAGCAGAGGACCATAGTAAAACTTAAGAGTGTAGAGTGCAGGCCATTCATAAATAGAAAAGCATGAAATAAGGTGCTAATGTGATAAATACAGCAGCATGTGAGACTAAAGGAGTTCAGAGTGGGCAAATGTCCTCACAGGTTGGAAAAGCATCTGACCATTATGTTCTTGCAAATAATTTCATGATGTATTCAAGTATATTTTTTAAGATATAAAATTGATAGTCATTTTGTTGATTTCTTTTCATAGTCTAGAAAGACCAGAAATTCCCTGTTACTGTGCATTCACAGGGTAACTTTAGTTTTTAAAATTAAGAAAATGAAAAAAAATTAAGAAAATGAATGCAGTAAGATAGATGACGTATTTAATAATTGGTGCTGGGACAATTGGGCAGTATCTGGAAAAAAATTCTAGAAGGATAAAAGATTGATATGAAATTATGGAAAACCATTCCCTACTCAAAGGAGGGAATTCCCTGGTCCAGTGGTTAAGTCTCTGCTCTTTCACTGCTGAGGGCAGAAGTTCAATCCCTGTTTGGGGAACTAAGATCCTGTAAGCCACCAGGCATGACTAAAGGGGAAAAAAATGTAATTAAAGGAAATCTAGGGAAGAAAGACTTTGTGAGTAATCTATAATATTCAGAGCCTCAAAAGAAAATGTATAACTTAAAATCTTTATTTATTTTATATATTTTGTATATATATTATATATGCTTTATAAATAAAGAAAGCAAGATTTTAAGTTGTGATTATAAAAGTTAAAATTTTCTCCATCGAGAAGAAAACTGTAAATAAATACAGACAGTAAACAGGAGGGAGCTCCCTGGGAGTGGTTAGGACTCAGTGCTTTCACTGATTAGGGCTCAGGTTCAGCCCCTGGCCGGGAGACTATGAACCCACAAGCTGCTGCAGTGTGGCCCCCCAAAATTAAAATAATCCGGGGAAAAACATATTGCCAGCAAAGGGGTAATTTTCTTATTTTTTACAGAACGACTATAAATCTACATTAAGAAGAAAAAAAAAGCAAAGCCTAGCAGAAAAATGAGCAAAGGAAGTGAGCAAATAGTTCACAGAAAGAAAAGCAGATGTTTCGAAAATAGATAAAATGCTTAGCCTCATTTTCATGCCATCGTTTGTGACTCAGATGGATTGAGTTTCTTTTTTAATGATAACATTTTATATTGTTAGGGGTGTGGGGAAACAAGCACCTTCATATGTTGCACCTTCATAGATAAATTGATGCAAACACCAAGGAGAGCAATTTGGTAGTACCCAATTTTTAAATAAAGATTCCTGCACATTCCCTGGCGATCCAGTGGCTTTCACTACCAAGGGTGTGAGTTTGATCCCTGGTCGGGGAACTGAGATCCTGCAAGCCATGAGACATGGCTAAAAACTTTAAAAATCTTTTTAATTAAAAAAAACAAGATTACCTTTGGCCAGTAGTTTCACTTCTTGGAATTTGTCTGATGGGTATACTTCAACACATGCAAAATGTATGTCTATATAAGAATATTGCATCATTGTTTGTAGTAGCAAAAGGTTGGAAACAATGGAAATGTCTGCTATAGCAGACTGGTTGCAACTATCTCCTCAATATATCATCAATAAAACAACAAAGGTGCAGAATTATCCTACCACTTTGGAAGAATAAAAGAATGTATCCATATTTGTTGCTCTTCTGGAATGGCACACAAGAAGCCAGTAACAATGGTTACATTCACAGAGGGAAATGAGTGGCTACATGACAAGGATGAGAGAGGCTTTTTTATTTTTTATTTTTTTTACAGTGTGCCCCTTGGTATCTTTGAATTTAGTATTAATGTACACATATTATTCTAAAATTGAAACAATTTGTTTTTTAAAAAAAACATAGTGTTTTAAATGCCCAGTAATAGAGTATCATTCTGCCATATAAAGAATTATTAGGCAGTCATTAGAAAACATGTTTTGGAAGAACAGAGATGCTTATTATGTGTAAAATGAAGAAAGCATGATTTTAAATTGCATGCAGTTTCCCAATTTTGCTTTCATATATACCTGAAAAACAGAAAGGAAAATAACTCTACCAGCTTGTTGATAATGTTTGGTCATCTCTGATTGACAGGGTTCTGGGTGTTGTTTTTCTTCAGGTTTCTCAGAATTTTCCATGTTTTTCACAATGAGAATGTTATCATTCCAGGGAGATGTGATACGAAATAGATAATCTTATCATCTATGTGTACCATATGTCAATCTTGGTAGATTTCAACATTTTATTTTATTTCCCAGAACTGACTGTGAGGCAATTGTTCTTTAGCTAGATTTAAAGTAAACAATAAAGTCATTGCACCAAGATGAGCTTTGAGCTGTTTGAAAATGTGGTGGCGGTTGTCTTACAGTTTTGAAAGAGCTTCCCCACCCTCAACTTTCCTCATTCCTGTTTAGTTTTAAACAAACAAAAAGCAGCAAAAATCAAAAACAAAGCAAAATTTTATCTATCCCCAGTGCAGGGGGGGAACCCCAACTTAACTACCCAGGTCTAAACCTGATCTAAGTCAAAAGAGGAAAAGAATGAGAGTTGAGAAAAACTTTCTCCCATCCCCTCCCTCCCAAACCCCACATCTTGATTGAATTAACTAACCATATGAGGATTAAGGGCAGTGCAGTTTCATTCTGGGTTGCACAAAGTGGTTGTGATCTCGTTTCTGCCTGCAGTGTTGTATAAGATCCTCTAAGCCCTTTTCCTCCATCTAGATCCTGAACCTACTGTTTCTCCTATTTGTGCCCCACCTCTGCTTCCCTCTCCCCTACATGTCTTATCTTCAGCCCATAAAATAATCCTGAACATAACACACTGGCCACCTGATGCGAAGAGCTGACTCATTTGAAAAGACCCTGATGTTGGGAAAGATTGAAGGCAGGAGGAGAAGGGGACAACAGAGGATGAGATGGTTGGATGGCATCACCAACTCAATGGACGTGAGTGTGGTAACTTTCAAAACTCCGTACACAATGGATGGAAGGAGGGAGGAAGACAGACAGATAGAATAACCAGATGGATGGGTAGTGAGTTCCATTACAGAGTGTTCTGCTCCTTTTGGGGCACTCAAACATTATTTATTATTGAGTTAACCTTGAAAAAGAGGCCAGTTTTCCAAAGATTGAAATGAATGTGAAGACTAGTTACCATCTCTGCAATTCATGTTAAGAGATATGGAATGCCTAGTCTGAACTTTATATATGGACTAGACTCTAGTTTCTACTAAGACTTTATTTAAAACTGGAATAAATTATTTTAAAACTACTACACATAATAGGGTCACCTCCACCATTTTCTGGATATGTAGGATTGACCACAATGCTATGAAAATGGAATGTACAGAATACTTTTTAAAAAATGTGTTAATTTGGCTGCACCAGGTGTCAGTTGCAGCACGTAGAATCCAGTTCCCTAACTAGGGATCAAACCCTGGCCCCCTGCACTGAAAGCATAGAATCTTAGCCACTAGACCACCAGGGAAGTCCCCAGGACAAATACTTAATGCTTCATTGAATCTTAAAGGCTATTTAGGACACATCAATATAGTATTAGTCCATTGTGTTCCCTTTATATATTTAGGTAAATCATAAGCATGGAGGGAAAACAGAAGCATATCATGAAAAAAAATAAGCAAATGTGCCAACTGGAGTTTTCTGTAGCCTTCATACAACGTTCATATGCAGACTCCCAGAGATCCTTCAGTTTCAATTCAGTTCAGTCACTCAGTCGTGTCTGACTCTTTGTGACCCCATGAATCGCAGCACACCAGGCCTCCCTGTCCATCACCAACTCCCGGAGTTTACCCAAACTCGCGTCCATTGAGTTGGTGATGCCATCCAACCATCTCATCCTCCGCTGTTGTCCCCTTCTCCTCCTGCCTTCATTCTTTCCCAACATCAGGGTCTTTTCAAAGGAGTCAGCTCTTCACATCAGGTGGCCAAAGTAATGGAAGTTTCAGCTTCAACATCTGTCCCTCCAATAAAACACCCAGGACTGATCTCCTTTTAGGATGACTGGTTGGATCTCCTTGCTGTCCACAGGCACTTTTAAGAGTCTTCTCGAACACCACAGTTCAAAAGCATCAATTCTTTGGCGCTCAGCTTTCTTTATAGTCCAACTCTCACATCCATACATGACTACTGGAGAAACCATAGCCTTGGCTAGACGGACCTTTGTTGGCAAAGTAACGTCTCTTCTTTTTATATGCTGTCTAAGTTGGTCATAACTTTCCTTCGAAGGAGTAAGCATTTTTAATTTCATGGCTTCAATCATCATCTGCAGTGATTTTGGAGCCCAGAAAAATAGTCAGCCACTGTTTCTCCATCTATTTTGCCATGAAGTGATGGGACTGGATGCCATGATCTTAGTTTTCTGAATGTTGAGCTTTAAGCCAACTTTTTCACTCTCCTCTTTCATCAAGAGGCTCTTTAGTTCTTCTTGACTTTCTGCCGTAAGGGTGGTGTCACCTGCATATCTGAGGTCATTGATATTTCTCCCAGCAATCTTGATTCCAGCTTGTGCTTTCTCCAGCCCAGCATTTCTCATGAGTACTCTGCATATAAGTTAATAAGCTGGGTGACAATATACAGCTTTGATGTACTCCTTTTCCTATTTGGAACCAGTCTGTTTTTTCCATGTCCAGTTCTAACTGTTTGCTTCCTGACCTGCATACAGGTTCTCAAGAGGCAGGTCAGATGGTCTGGTATTCCCATCTCTTTCAGAATTTTACAGTTTTTTGTGATCCACACAGTCAAAGGCTTGGCATAAGCCAGAGATCTTTAGGAAGTTCCAAAGTCTTATCTGAAGCTTAGTTTCCCATTTGCAAGGGGAGATATTAATTATACTACCCTTCAGGTTGTGACGAGGATGGGTTAATAGGTGCTCAATAATATTAGTTGACTTGGATTTGTCTGAATTAACATTAAAAAAAAAAAAAGAAAAGAAAAGAAAAAGGGGTACCAAAGCCAGTGCTCTCTGAGAACCTGGAGGGATGGGATGGGGAGGGAGGTGGAAGTGGTGTTCAGGTTGGAGGGGACACATGTATACCTATGGCCAATGTATGGCAAAACCATCATAATGTTTGTAATTATCCTCCAATTAAAAAAATCTTCCTGCCTTGTTAGGAAGCACTTCAGGTAAGAGGTAACTTGGTGGTGATTTGGAAAAAAAAAACGGACCAAAAAGAAACTACTTGTGAATTCCAGGCCTGGTTTATCAAGTTAAAATTATGTTTGCTCTGATTCATTCATGAATGAACCATGAATCCACTTCCCCAGTGGCTCAGTGGTAAAGACCCTGCCTGCAATGCAGAGAAGTGGATTCGATCCCTGGGTCAGGAAGATCCCTTGGAGGAGGGCATGGCAACCCACTCCAGAAAAAAAATAAAGAAGTTCTCTCAGTACCAGGGTGATGGCTCAAAACTAGAGAAAGTGGACATGTAACCTGAATAGTTTTTTAACATTGTTTCTCTCCAGGTGAGCTGGCAGTGGAAGAATTTAACTGAACTGGATCACCTCTGGATGCTAAAAATGTTTACGGTTTTAACTGGTATATCAATGTCTCCCCAACTCCTATGAGCAGGGGTGTATGGAAGAAGCTTTATATTCAAATGGTGAAAGAACTCCATGTTACCAAGCCCAAGGTAAATTTGGGAAAAGAAGAATTCCTAACATCAGCTACTTAGGAATTCTAGAACTAAGTTGAGAAGGCCATTGTTTCAAAAAAGAAATATACCATGACTTCAAATTCCCTTGTTCTAAAAAACTTAACAGCTCTTTTCAAGATATCCATGTTAGTTGAAAAGTAAATCTGACACTCAAAACCACAGTTCCACCAGGTTATGACTTGAAGCTCCTCATTCTCTCCAGATTCCTGGATTTCTGTGTCTCTGATGCCTAGTACAGTACACAATTCTGACACTGGGATCTGTGGGTAATGTGCAGTATTTATTACCTATGGGTCATCAAATTTTACTTAACTAATTCAATTTTCTGTGATTCTACCAGGCAAACTGAATGTTTATGTTTCTATCATTAATAAAGAAAGTTTGCAAAAAATTATTAGTAATTAGGAAATGGCATAATGGGCATATTAAAGTTCTTTTCACTTTAGAAACTAGCAATGTAAAGTCCTTACATAGAATTGTAAACAGTAAACAGTATGAGCATAATTTTTTAGTGGTTTTCTATGCATTGCAACCAATGTTTATGTTCCTTCTTATAGTCACAGTTAATTAGATACTTATGGGAAATTTGTATGAGCTTTTTCTTTATGGCATGATCTATATACATGCACAGTTTGTGCATCGTGTGTATATATAGAAGCGTTCCTGAAATTATGGTAAATTAAATTTTAAAATTATTTTAAGAACCACAGGGATTTTTTTTTATTTATAGAAAAGCTGCAGTGAGTCCTTTTTGAATTGGAGAATCCTTTTGAAAGATGAATAGTGGCTCTTAACATGCTGATGTACGTTTCATTTT
>NW_020867719.1:0-52792 GCF_003369695.1 Bos indicus x Bos taurus
TCAGCGCCTCTCAGTCACGTGATCAGTGCCTCCCAGTCACGTGATCAGTGCATGCCTCAGTCACGTGATCAGTGCCTCTCAGTCACGTGATCAGTGCCTCTCAGTCACGTGATGCAGTGCATGCTCAGTCACGTGATCAGTGCATGCTCAACCACGTGATCAGGGGGCCCTGCTCAAGTCCACGTGATCAAGGGTCTGCTTAATCAAGGGATTAGCGCTTGCTCAGCTGCCATGCTTATCCCTGCTCAGCTGCGTGGACTCGTGCCTGATCAGCTGTGTGAGTTAGTCCCTGCTCAGCTGGCGTGATTAGTGCCTGCGCAAGACCGGGTTAGAGCCGGCTGAGTGACGTGATTAGAGTCTGCTTAGCCACTTCATGACAGTCTGCTCAGCTCCATGATTATTGCCTGCTAAGCTGCGTGATTCCTGCCTGCCAGCTTCTTGATTATTGCCTGCTGAGCTGCGTGATTCCTGCTTGCTCAGCTCCATATTTATTGCCTGCTGAGCTGCGTGATTCCTGCCTGCTCAGCTTCTTGATTATTGCATGCTGAGCTGCGTGATTCCTGTTTGCTCAGCTCCATGATTATTGCCTGCTGAGCTGCGTGATTCCTGCTTGCTCAGCTCCATGATTTTTGCTTGCTGAGCTGCATAATAAGTGCCTGCTCAGTCCCCAGAGAGGAGCCGGCTGAATCACGTGATTAGAGTCTGCTTATCCAGTTCATTACAGCCTTCAGCTCCAATTATTATTGCCTGCTAAGTTGCGTGATTCCTGCCTGCTCAGGTCCGTGAGTATTGCCTGCTGAGTTGCGTGATTCCTGCCAGCTCAGCTCCATGATTATTGCCTGCTGAGCTGCGCGATTCCTGACTGCTAGCTTCTTGATTATTGGCTGCTGAGCTGCCTGATTCCTGCCTGCTCTGCTTCTTGATTATTGCCTGCTGAGCTGCGTGATTCCTGCTTGCTCAGCTCCAGGATTATTGCCTGCTGAGCTGCGTGATTCGTGCCTGCTCAGCTCCTTGATTACTGTCTGCTGAGCTGCGTGATTCCTGCCTGCTCAGCTCCAGGAGTATTGTCTGCTGGGCTGCAAGATTCGTGTGTGCTCAGTCACGGGTGTCAAGCCTGCTGAGTCACGTGTTTAGAGTCTGCTTAGCCACTTAATGGCAGTCTGCTCAGCTCCTTGATTTTTGCCAGCTGAGCTGCGAGATTCGTGCCTGCTCAGCTCCTTGATCTTTGCCTGCTGAGCTGTGTGATTCCTGCCTGCTCAGCTCCATGAGTATTGCCTGCTGAGCTGCATGATTGGTGTCTGCTGAGCTGCACCATTTGTGTCTGCTGAGCTGCACCATTGGTGTCTGCTGAGCTGCCCAAATTGTGTCTGCTCAGTCACGGGTGTAGAGCCTGCTGCGTCACGTGTTTAGAGTCTGCTTAACCACTTCATTACAGTTTGCTCAGCTCCTTGACGATTTCCTGCTCCTCTCCGTGATTAGTGCCCTCTTAGCCAAGTGATTAGTGCCTGCTCAGCTCTTTGATTATTGCCTCCTGAAGCACGTGATCAGTGCATGATAGCCACGTGATCAGCGCCTCTCAGTCACGTGATCAGCGCCCCTCAGTCACGTGATCAGCGCCTCTCAGTCACGTGATCAGTGCCTCCCAGTCACGTGATCAGTGCATGCTCAGTCACGTGATCAGTGCCTCTCAGTCACGTGATCAGTGCCTCTCAGTCACGTGATCAGTGCATGCTCAGTCACGTGATCAGTGCATGCTCAGCCACGTGATCAGGGCCTGCTCAGTCACGTGATCAGGGTCTGCTGAATCAAGGGATTAGCGCTTGCTCAGCTGCATGCTTAATCCCTGCTCAGCTGCGTGACTCGTGCCTGATCAGCTGTGTGATTAGTCCCTGCTCAGCTGCGTGATTAGTGCCTGCTCAAGACCGGGTTAGGAGCCGGCTGAGTGACGTGATTAGAGTCTGCTTAGCCACTTCATGACAGTCTGCTCAGCTCCATGATTATTGCCTGCTAAGCTGCGTGATTCCTGCCTGCTCAGCTTCTTGATTATTGCCTGCTGAGCTGCGTGATTCCTGCTTGCTCAGCTCCATATTTATTGCCTGCTGAGCTGCGTGATTCCTGCCTGCTCAGCTTCTTGATTATTGCATGCTGAGCTGCGTGATTCCTGTTTGCTCAGCTCCATGATTATTGCCTGCTGAGCTGCGTGATTCCTGCTTGCTCAGCTCCATGATTTTTGCTTGCTGAGCTGCATAATAAGTGCCTGCTCAGTCCCCAGAGAGGAGCCGGCTGAATCACGTGATTAGAGTCTGCTTATCCAGTTCATTACAGCCTTCAGCTCCAATTATTATTGCCTGCTAAGTTGCGTGATTCCTGCCTGCTCAGGTCCGTGAGTATTGCCTGCTGAGTTGCGTGATTCCTGCCAGCTCAGCTCCATGATTATTGCCTGCTGAGCTGCGCGATTCCTGACTGCTAGCTTCTTGATTATTGGCTGCTGAGCTGCCTGATTCCTGCCTGCTCTGCTTCTTGATTATTGCCTGCTGAGCTGCGTGATTCCTGCTTGCTCAGCTCCAGGATTATTGCCTGCTGAGCTGCGGGATTCGTGCCTGCTCAGCTCCTTGATTACTGTCTGCTGAGCTGCGTGATTCCTGCCTGCTCAGCTCCAGGAGTATTGTCTGCTGGGCTGCAAGATTCGTGTGTGCTCAGTCACGGGTGTCAAGCCTGCTGAGTCACGTGTTTAGAGTCTGCTTAGCCACTTAATGGCAGTCTGCTCAGCTCCTTGATTTTTGCCAGCTGAGCTGCGAGATTCGTGCCTGCTCAGCTCCTTGATCTTTGCCTGCTGAGCTGTGTGATTCCTGCCTGCTCAGCTCCATGAGTATTGCCTGCTGAGCTGCATGATTGGTGTCTGCTGAGCTGCACCATTTGTGTCTGCTGAGCTGCACCATTGGTGTCTGCTGAGCTGCCCAAATTGTGTCTGCTCAGTCACGGGTGTAGAGCCTGCTGCGTCACGTGTTTAGAGTCTGCTTAACCACTTCATTACAGTTTGCTCAGCTCCTTGACGATTTCCTGCTCCTCTCCGTGATTAGTGCCCTCTTAGCCAAGTGATTAGTGCCTGCTCAGCTCTTTGATTATTGCCTCCTGAAGCACGTGATCAGTGCATGATAGCCACGTGATCAGCGCCTCTCAGTCACGTGATCAGCGCCCCTCAGTCACGTGATCAGCGCCTCTCAGTCACGTGATCAGTGCCTCCCAGTCACGTGATCAGTGCATGCTCAGTCACGTGATCAGTGCCTCTCAGTCACGTGATCAGTGCCTCTCAGTCACGTGATCAGTGCATGCTCAGTCACGTGATCAGTGCATGCTCAGCCACGTGATCAGGGCCTGCTCAGTCACGTGATCAGGGTCTGCTGAATCAAGGGATTAGCGCTTGCTCAGCTGCATGCTTAATCCCTGCTCAGCTGCGTGACTCGTGCCTGATCAGCTGTGTGATTAGTCCCTGCTCAGCTGCGTGATTAGTGCCTGCTCAAGACCGGGTTAGGAGCCGGCTGAGTGACGTGATTAGAGTCTGCTTAGCCACTTCATGACAGTCTGCTCAGCTCCATGATTATTGCCTGCTAAGCTGCGTGATTCCTGCCTGCTCAGCTTCTTGATTATTGCCTGCTGAGCTGCGTGATTCCTGCTTGCTCAGCTCCATATTTATTGCCTGCTGAGCTGCGTGATTCCTGCCTGCTCAGCTTCTTGATTATTGCATGCTGAGCTGCGTGATTCCTGTTTGCTCAGCTCCATGATTATTGCCTGCTGAGCTGCGTGATTCCTGCTTGCTCAGCTCCATGATTTTTGCTTGCTGAGCTGCATAATAAGTGCCTGCTCAGTCCCCAGAGAGGAGCCGGCTGAATCACGTGATTAGAGTCTGCTTATCCAGTTCATTACAGCCTTCAGCTCCAATTATTATTGCCTGCTAAGTTGCGTGATTCCTGCCTGCTCAGGTCCGTGAGTATTGCCTGCTGAGTTGCGTGATTCCTGCCAGCTCAGCTCCATGATTATTGCCTGCTGAGCTGCGCGATTCCTGACTGCTAGCTTCTTGATTATTGGCTGCTGAGCTGCCTGATTCCTGCCTGCTCTGCTTCTTGATTATTGCCTGCTGAGCTGCGTGATTCCTGCTTGCTCAGCTCCAGGATTATTGCCTGCTGAGCTGCGGGATTCGTGCCTGCTCAGCTCCTTGATTACTGTCTGCTGAGCTGCGTGATTCCTGCCTGCTCAGCTCCAGGAGTATTGTCTGCTGGGCTGCAAGATTCGTGTGTGCTCAGTCACGGGTGTCAAGCCTGCTGAGTCACGTGTTTAGAGTCTGCTTAGCCACTTAATGGCAGTCTGCTCAGCTCCTTGATTTTTGCCAGCTGAGCTGCGAGATTCGTGCCTGCTCAGCTCCTTGATCTTTGCCTGCTGAGCTGTGTGATTCCTGCCTGCTCAGCTCCATGAGTATTGCCTGCTGAGCTGCATGATTGGTGTCTGCTGAGCTGCACCATTTGTGTCTGCTGAGCTGCACCATTGGTGTCTGCTGAGCTGCCCAAATTGTGTCTGCTCAGTCACGGGTGTAGAGCCTGCTGCGTCACGTGTTTAGAGTCTGCTTAACCACTTCATTACAGTTTGCTCAGCTCCTTGACGATTTCCTGCTCCTCTCCGTGATTAGTGCCCTCTTAGCCAAGTGATTAGTGCCTGCTCAGCTCTTTGATTATTGCCTCCTGAAGCACGTGATCAGTGCATGATAGCCACGTGATCAGCGCCTCTCAGTCACGTGATCAGCGCCCCTCAGTCACGTGATCAGCGCCTCTCAGTCACGTGATCAGTGCCTCCCAGTCACGTGATCAGTGCATGCTCAGTCACGTGATCAGTGCCTCTCAGTCACGTGATCAGTGCCTCTCAGTCACGTGATCAGTGCATGCTCAGTCACGTGATCAGTGCATGCTCAGCCACGTGATCAGGGCCTGCTCAGTCACGTGATCAGGGTCTGCTGAATCAAGGGATTAGCGCTTGCTCAGCTGCATGCTTAATCCCTGCTCAGCTGCGTGACTCGTGCCTGATCAGCTGTGTGATTAGTCCCTGCTCAGCTGCGTGATTAGTGCCTGCTCAAGACCGGGTTAGGAGCCGGCTGAGTGACGTGATTAGAGTCTGCTTAGCCACTTCATGACAGTCTGCTCAGCTCCATGATTATTGCCTGCTAAGCTGCGTGATTCCTGCCTGCTCAGCTTCTTGATTATTGCCTGCTGAGCTGCGTGATTCCTGCTTGCTCAGCTCCATATTTATTGCCTGCTGAGCTGCGTGATTCCTGCCTGCTCAGCTTCTTGATTATTGCATGCTGAGCTGCGTGATTCCTGTTTGCTCAGCTCCATGATTATTGCCTGCTGAGCTGCGTGATTCCTGCTTGCTCAGCTCCATGATTTTTGCTTGCTGAGCTGCATAATAAGTGCCTGCTCAGTCCCCAGAGAGGAGCCGGCTGAATCACGTGATTAGAGTCTGCTTATCCAGTTCATTACAGCCTTCAGCTCCAATTATTATTGCCTGCTAAGTTGCGTGATTCCTGCCTGCTCAGGTCCGTGAGTATTGCCTGCTGAGTTGCGTGATTCCTGCCAGCTCAGCTCCATGATTATTGCCTGCTGAGCTGCGCGATTCCTGACTGCTAGCTTCTTGATTATTGGCTGCTGAGCTGCCTGATTCCTGCCTGCTCTGCTTCTTGATTATTGCCTGCTGAGCTGCGTGATTCCTGCTTGCTCAGCTCCAGGATTATTGCCTGCTGAGCTGCGGGATTCGTGCCTGCTCAGCTCCTTGATTACTGTCTGCTGAGCTGCGTGATTCCTGCCTGCTCAGCTCCAGGAGTATTGTCTGCTGGGCTGCAAGATTCGTGTGTGCTCAGTCACGGGTGTCAAGCCTGCTGAGTCACGTGTTTAGAGTCTGCTTAGCCACTTAATGGCAGTCTGCTCAGCTCCTTGATTTTTGCCAGCTGAGCTGCGAGATTCGTGCCTGCTCAGCTCCTTGATCTTTGCCTGCTGAGCTGTGTGATTCCTGCCTGCTCAGCTCCATGAGTATTGCCTGCTGAGCTGCATGATTGGTGTCTGCTGAGCTGCACCATTTGTGTCTGCTGAGCTGCACCATTGGTGTCTGCTGAGCTGCCCAAATTGTGTCTGCTCAGTCACGGGTGTAGAGCCTGCTGCGTCACGTGTTTAGAGTCTGCTTAACCACTTCATTACAGTTTGCTCAGCTCCTTGACGATTTCCTGCTCCTCTCCGTGATTAGTGCCCTCTTAGCCAAGTGATTAGTGCCTGCTCAGCTCTTTGATTATTGCCTCCTGAAGCACGTGATCAGTGCATGATAGCCACGTGATCAGCGCCTCTCAGTCACGTGATCAGCGCCCCTCAGTCACGTGATCAGCGCCTCTCAGTCACGTGATCAGTGCCTCCCAGTCACGTGATCAGTGCATGCTCAGTCACGTGATCAGTGCCTCTCAGTCACGTGATCAGTGCCTCTCAGTCACGTGATCAGTGCATGCTCAGTCACGTGATCAGTGCATGCTCAGCCACGTGATCAGGGCCTGCTCAGTCACGTGATCAGGGTCTGCTGAATCAAGGGATTAGCGCTTGCTCAGCTGCATGCTTAATCCCTGCTCAGCTGCGTGACTCGTGCCTGATCAGCTGTGTGATTAGTCCCTGCTCAGCTGCGTGATTAGTGCCTGCTCAAGACCGGGTTAGGAGCCGGCTGAGTGACGTGATTAGAGTCTGCTTAGCCACTTCATGACAGTCTGCTCAGCTCCATGATTATTGCCTGCTAAGCTGCGTGATTCCTGCCTGCTCAGCTTCTTGATTATTGCCTGCTGAGCTGCGTGATTCCTGCTTGCTCAGCTCCATATTTATTGCCTGCTGAGCTGCGTGATTCCTGCCTGCTCAGCTTCTTGATTATTGCATGCTGAGCTGCGTGATTCCTGTTTGCTCAGCTCCATGATTATTGCCTGCTGAGCTGCGTGATTCCTGCTTGCTCAGCTCCATGATTTTTGCTTGCTGAGCTGCATAATAAGTGCCTGCTCAGTCCCCAGAGAGGAGCCGGCTGAATCACGTGATTAGAGTCTGCTTATCCAGTTCATTACAGCCTTCAGCTCCAATTATTATTGCCTGCTAAGTTGCGTGATTCCTGCCTGCTCAGGTCCGTGAGTATTGCCTGCTGAGTTGCGTGATTCCTGCCAGCTCAGCTCCATGATTATTGCCTGCTGAGCTGCGCGATTCCTGACTGCTAGCTTCTTGATTATTGGCTGCTGAGCTGCCTGATTCCTGCCTGCTCTGCTTCTTGATTATTGCCTGCTGAGCTGCGTGATTCCTGCTTGCTCAGCTCCAGGATTATTGCCTGCTGAGCTGCGGGATTCGTGCCTGCTCAGCTCCTTGATTACTGTCTGCTGAGCTGCGTGATTCCTGCCTGCTCAGCTCCAGGAGTATTGTCTGCTGGGCTGCAAGATTCGTGTGTGCTCAGTCACGGGTGTCAAGCCTGCTGAGTCACGTGTTTAGAGTCTGCTTAGCCACTTAATGGCAGTCTGCTCAGCTCCTTGATTTTTGCCAGCTGAGCTGCGAGATTCGTGCCTGCTCAGCTCCTTGATCTTTGCCTGCTGAGCTGTGTGATTCCTGCCTGCTCAGCTCCATGAGTATTGCCTGCTGAGCTGCATGATTGGTGTCTGCTGAGCTGCACCATTTGTGTCTGCTGAGCTGCACCATTGGTGTCTGCTGAGCTGCCCAAATTGTGTCTGCTCAGTCACGGGTGTAGAGCCTGCTGCGTCACGTGTTTAGAGTCTGCTTAACCACTTCATTACAGTTTGCTCAGCTCCTTGACGATTTCCTGCTCCTCTCCGTGATTAGTGCCCTCTTAGCCAAGTGATTAGTGCCTGCTCAGCTCTTTGATTATTGCCTCCTGAAGCACGTGATCAGTGCATGATAGCCACGTGATCAGCGCCTCTCAGTCACGTGATCAGCGCCCCTCAGTCACGTGATCAGCGCCTCTCAGTCACGTGATCAGTGCCTCCCAGTCACGTGATCAGTGCATGCTCAGTCACGTGATCAGTGCCTCTCAGTCACGTGATCAGTGCCTCTCAGTCACGTGATCAGTGCATGCTCAGTCACGTGATCAGTGCATGCTCAGCCACGTGATCAGGGCCTGCTCAGTCACGTGATCAGGGTCTGCTGAATCAAGGGATTAGCGCTTGCTCAGCTGCATGCTTAATCCCTGCTCAGCTGCGTGACTCGTGCCTGATCAGCTGTGTGATTAGTCCCTGCTCAGCTGCGTGATTAGTGCCTGCTCAAGACCGGGTTAGGAGCCGGCTGAGTGACGTGATTAGAGTCTGCTTAGCCACTTCATGACAGTCTGCTCAGCTCCATGATTATTGCCTGCTAAGCTGCGTGATTCCTGCCTGCTCAGCTTCTTGATTATTGCCTGCTGAGCTGCGTGATTCCTGCTTGCTCAGCTCCATATTTATTGCCTGCTGAGCTGCGTGATTCCTGCCTGCTCAGCTTCTTGATTATTGCATGCTGAGCTGCGTGATTCCTGTTTGCTCAGCTCCATGATTATTGCCTGCTGAGCTGCGTGATTCCTGCTTGCTCAGCTCCATGATTTTTGCTTGCTGAGCTGCATAATAAGTGCCTGCTCAGTCCCCAGAGAGGAGCCGGCTGAATCACGTGATTAGAGTCTGCTTATCCAGTTCATTACAGCCTTCAGCTCCAATTATTATTGCCTGCTAAGTTGCGTGATTCCTGCCTGCTCAGGTCCGTGAGTATTGCCTGCTGAGTTGCGTGATTCCTGCCAGCTCAGCTCCATGATTATTGCCTGCTGAGCTGCGCGATTCCTGACTGCTAGCTTCTTGATTATTGGCTGCTGAGCTGCCTGATTCCTGCCTGCTCTGCTTCTTGATTATTGCCTGCTGAGCTGCGTGATTCCTGCTTGCTCAGCTCCAGGATTATTGCCTGCTGAGCTGCGGGATTCGTGCCTGCTCAGCTCCTTGATTACTGTCTGCTGAGCTGCGTGATTCCTGCCTGCTCAGCTCCAGGAGTATTGTCTGCTGGGCTGCAAGATTCGTGTGTGCTCAGTCACGGGTGTCAAGCCTGCTGAGTCACGTGTTTAGAGTCTGCTTAGCCACTTAATGGCAGTCTGCTCAGCTCCTTGATTTTTGCCAGCTGAGCTGCGAGATTCGTGCCTGCTCAGCTCCTTGATCTTTGCCTGCTGAGCTGTGTGATTCCTGCCTGCTCAGCTCCATGAGTATTGCCTGCTGAGCTGCATGATTGGTGTCTGCTGAGCTGCACCATTTGTGTCTGCTGAGCTGCACCATTGGTGTCTGCTGAGCTGCCCAAATTGTGTCTGCTCAGTCACGGGTGTAGAGCCTGCTGCGTCACGTGTTTAGAGTCTGCTTAACCACTTCATTACAGTTTGCTCAGCTCCTTGACGATTTCCTGCTCCTCTCCGTGATTAGTGCCCTCTTAGCCAAGTGATTAGTGCCTGCTCAGCTCTTTGATTATTGCCTCCTGAAGCACGTGATCAGTGCATGATAGCCACGTGATCAGCGCCTCTCAGTCACGTGATCAGCGCCCCTCAGTCACGTGATCAGCGCCTCTCAGTCACGTGATCAGTGCCTCCCAGTCACGTGATCAGTGCATGCTCAGTCACGTGATCAGTGCCTCTCAGTCACGTGATCAGTGCCTCTCAGTCACGTGATCAGTGCATGCTCAGTCACGTGATCAGTGCATGCTCAGCCACGTGATCAGGGCCTGCTCAGTCACGTGATCAGGGTCTGCTGAATCAAGGGATTAGCGCTTGCTCAGCTGCATGCTTAATCCCTGCTCAGCTGCGTGACTCGTGCCTGATCAGCTGTGTGATTAGTCCCTGCTCAGCTGCGTGATTAGTGCCTGCTCAAGACCGGGTTAGGAGCCGGCTGAGTGACGTGATTAGAGTCTGCTTAGCCACTTCATGACAGTCTGCTCAGCTCCATGATTATTGCCTGCTAAGCTGCGTGATTCCTGCCTGCTCAGCTTCTTGATTATTGCCTGCTGAGCTGCGTGATTCCTGCTTGCTCAGCTCCATATTTATTGCCTGCTGAGCTGCGTGATTCCTGCCTGCTCAGCTTCTTGATTATTGCATGCTGAGCTGCGTGATTCCTGTTTGCTCAGCTCCATGATTATTGCCTGCTGAGCTGCGTGATTCCTGCTTGCTCAGCTCCATGATTTTTGCTTGCTGAGCTGCATAATAAGTGCCTGCTCAGTCCCCAGAGAGGAGCCGGCTGAATCACGTGATTAGAGTCTGCTTATCCAGTTCATTACAGCCTTCAGCTCCAATTATTATTGCCTGCTAAGTTGCGTGATTCCTGCCTGCTCAGGTCCGTGAGTATTGCCTGCTGAGTTGCGTGATTCCTGCCAGCTCAGCTCCATGATTATTGCCTGCTGAGCTGCGCGATTCCTGACTGCTAGCTTCTTGATTATTGGCTGCTGAGCTGCCTGATTCCTGCCTGCTCTGCTTCTTGATTATTGCCTGCTGAGCTGCGTGATTCCTGCTTGCTCAGCTCCAGGATTATTGCCTGCTGAGCTGCGGGATTCGTGCCTGCTCAGCTCCTTGATTACTGTCTGCTGAGCTGCGTGATTCCTGCCTGCTCAGCTCCAGGAGTATTGTCTGCTGGGCTGCAAGATTCGTGTCTGCTCAGTCACGGGTGTCAAGCCTGCTGAGTCACGTGTTTAGAGTCTGCTTAGCCACTTAATGGCAGTCTGCTCAGCTCCTTGATTTTTGCCAGCTGAGCTGCGAGATTCGTGCCTGCTCAGCTCCTTGATCTTTGCCTGCTGAGCTGTGTGATTCCTGCCTGCTCAGCTCCATGAGTATTGCCTGCTGAGCTGCATGATTGGTGTCTGCTGAGCTGCACCATTTGTGTCTGCTGAGCTGCACCATTGGTGTCTGCTGAGCTGCCCAAATTGTGTCTGCTCAGTCACGGGTGTAGAGCCTGCTGCGTCACGTGTTTAGAGTCTGCTTAACCACTTCATTACAGTTTGCTCAGCTCCTTGACGATTTCCTGCTCCTCTCCGTGATTAGTGCCCTCTTAGCCAAGTGATTAGTGCCTGCTCAGCTCTTTGATTATTGCCTCCTGAAGCACGTGATCAGTGCATGATAGCCACGTGATCAGCGCCTCTCAGTCACGTGATCAGCGCCCCTCAGTCACGTGATCAGCGCCTCTCAGTCACGTGATCAGTGCCTCCCAGTCACGTGATCAGTGCATGCTCAGTCACGTGATCAGTGCCTCTCAGTCACGTGATCAGTGCCTCTCAGTCACGTGATCAGTGCATGCTCAGTCACGTGATCAGTGCATGCTCAGCCACGTGATCAGGGCCTGCTCAGTCACGTGATCAGGGTCTGCTGAATCAAGGGATTAGCGCTTGCTCAGCTGCATGCTTAATCCCTGCTCAGCTGCGTGACTCGTGCCTGATCAGCTGTGTGATTAGTCCCTGCTCAGCTGCGTGATTAGTGCCTGCTCAAGACCGGGTTAGGAGCCGGCTGAGTGACGTGATTAGAGTCTGCTTAGCCACTTCATGACAGTCTGCTCAGCTCCATGATTATTGCCTGCTAAGCTGCGTGATTCCTGCCTGCTCAGCTTCTTGATTATTGCCTGCTGAGCTGCGTGATTCCTGCTTGCTCAGCTCCATATTTATTGCCTGCTGAGCTGCGTGATTCCTGCCTGCTCAGCTTCTTGATTATTGCATGCTGAGCTGCGTGATTCCTGTTTGCTCAGCTCCATGATTATTGCCTGCTGAGCTGCGTGATTCCTGCTTGCTCAGCTCCATGATTTTTGCTTGCTGAGCTGCATAATAAGTGCCTGCTCAGTCCCCAGAGAGGAGCCGGCTGAATCACGTGATTAGAGTCTGCTTATCCAGTTCATTACAGCCTTCAGCTCCAATTATTATTGCCTGCTAAGTTGCGTGATTCCTGCCTGCTCAGGTCCGTGAGTATTGCCTGCTGAGTTGCGTGATTCCTGCCAGCTCAGCTCCATGATTATTGCCTGCTGAGCTGCGCGATTCCTGACTGCTAGCTTCTTGATTATTGGCTGCTGAGCTGCCTGATTCCTGCCTGCTCTGCTTCTTGATTATTGCCTGCTGAGCTGCGTGATTCCTGCTTGCTCAGCTCCAGGATTATTGCCTGCTGAGCTGCGGGATTCGTGCCTGCTCAGCTCCTTGATTACTGTCTGCTGAGCTGCGTGATTCCTGCCTGCTCAGCTCCAGGAGTATTGTCTGCTGGGCTGCAAGATTCGTGTCTGCTCAGTCACGGGTGTCAAGCCTGCTGAGTCACGTGTTTAGAGTCTGCTTAGCCACTTAATGGCAGTCTGCTCAGCTCCTTGATTTTTGCCAGCTGAGCTGCGAGATTCGTGCCTGCTCAGCTCCTTGATCTTTGCCTGCTGAGCTGTGTGATTCCTGCCTGCTCAGCTCCATGAGTATTGCCTGCTGAGCTGCATGATTGGTGTCTGCTGAGCTGCACCATTTGTGTCTGCTGAGCTGCACCATTGGTGTCTGCTGAGCTGCCCAAATTGTGTCTGCTCAGTCACGGGTGTAGAGCCTGCTGCGTCACGTGTTTAGAGTCTGCTTAACCACTTCATTACAGTTTGCTCAGCTCCTTGACGATTTCCTGCTCCTCTCCGTGATTAGTGCCCTCTTAGCCAAGTGATTAGTGCCTGCTCAGCTCTTTGATTATTGCCTCCTGAAGCACGTGATCAGTGCATGATAGCCACGTGATCAGCGCCTCTCAGTCACGTGATCAGCGCCCCTCAGTCACGTGATCAGCGCCTCTCAGTCACGTGATCAGTGCCTCCCAGTCACGTGATCAGTGCATGCTCAGTCACGTGATCAGTGCCTCTCAGTCACGTGATCAGTGCCTCTCAGTCACGTGATCAGTGCATGCTCAGTCACGTGATCAGTGCATGCTCAGCCACGTGATCAGGGCCTGCTCAGTCACGTGATCAGGGTCTGCTGAATCAAGGGATTAGCGCTTGCTCAGCTGCATGCTTAATCCCTGCTCAGCTGCGTGACTCGTGCCTGATCAGCTGTGTGATTAGTCCCTGCTCAGCTGCGTGATTAGTGCCTGCTCAAGACCGGGTTAGGAGCCGGCTGAGTGACGTGATTAGAGTCTGCTTAGCCACTTCATGACAGTCTGCTCAGCTCCATGATTATTGCCTGCTAAGCTGCGTGATTCCTGCCTGCTCAGCTTCTTGATTATTGCCTGCTGAGCTGCGTGATTCCTGCTTGCTCAGCTCCATATTTATTGCCTGCTGAGCTGCGTGATTCCTGCCTGCTCAGCTTCTTGATTATTGCATGCTGAGCTGCGTGATTCCTGTTTGCTCAGCTCCATGATTATTGCCTGCTGAGCTGCGTGATTCCTGCTTGCTCAGCTCCATGATTTTTGCTTGCTGAGCTGCATAATAAGTGCCTGCTCAGTCCCCAGAGAGGAGCCGGCTGAATCACGTGATTAGAGTCTGCTTATCCAGTTCATTACAGCCTTCAGCTCCAATTATTATTGCCTGCTAAGTTGCGTGATTCCTGCCTGCTCAGGTCCGTGAGTATTGCCTGCTGAGTTGCGTGATTCCTGCCAGCTCAGCTCCATGATTATTGCCTGCTGAGCTGCGCGATTCCTGACTGCTAGCTTCTTGATTATTGGCTGCTGAGCTGCCTGATTCCTGCCTGCTCTGCTTCTTGATTATTGCCTGCTGAGCTGCGTGATTCCTGCTTGCTCAGCTCCAGGATTATTGCCTGCTGAGCTGCGTGATTCGTGCCTGCTCAGCTCCTTGATTACTGTCTGCTGAGCTGCGTGATTCCTGCCTGCTCAGCTCCAGGAGTATTGTCTGCTGGGCTGCAAGATTCGTGTGTGCTCAGTCACGGGTGTCAAGCCTGCTGAGTCACGTGTTTAGAGTCTGCTTAGCCACTTAATGGCAGTCTGCTCAGCTCCTTGATTTTTGCCAGCTGAGCTGCGAGATTCGTGCCTGCTCAGCTCCTTGATCTTTGCCTGCTGAGCTGTGTGATTCCTGCCTGCTCAGCTCCATGAGTATTGCCTGCTGAGCTGCATGATTGGTGTCTGCTGAGCTGCACCATTTGTGTCTGCTGAGCTGCACCATTGGTGTCTGCTGAGCTGCCCAAATTGTGTCTGCTCAGTCACGGGTGTAGAGCCTGCTGCGTCACGTGTTTAGAGTCTGCTTAACCACTTCATTACAGTTTGCTCAGCTCCTTGACGATTTCCTGCTCCTCTCCGTGATTAGTGCCCTCTTAGCCAAGTGATTAGTGCCTGCTCAGCTCTTTGATTATTGCCTCCTGAAGCACGTGATCAGTGCATGATAGCCACGTGATCAGCGCCTCTCAGTCACGTGATCAGCGCCCCTCAGTCACGTGATCAGCGCCTCTCAGTCACGTGATCAGTGCCTCCCAGTCACGTGATCAGTGCATGCTCAGTCACGTGATCAGTGCCTCTCAGTCACGTGATCAGTGCCTCTCAGTCACGTGATCAGTGCATGCTCAGTCACGTGATCAGTGCATGCTCAGCCACGTGATCAGGGCCTGCTCAGTCACGTGATCAGGGTCTGCTGAATCAAGGGATTAGCGCTTGCTCAGCTGCATGCTTAATCCCTGCTCAGCTGCGTGACTCGTGCCTGATCAGCTGTGTGATTAGTCCCTGCTCAGCTGCGTGATTAGTGCCTGCTCAAGACCGGGTTAGGAGCCGGCTGAGTGACGTGATTAGAGTCTGCTTAGCCACTTCATGACAGTCTGCTCAGCTCCATGATTATTGCCTGCTAAGCTGCGTGATTCCTGCCTGCTCAGCTTCTTGATTATTGCCTGCTGAGCTGCGTGATTCCTGCTTGCTCAGCTCCATATTTATTGCCTGCTGAGCTGCGTGATTCCTGCCTGCTCAGCTTCTTGATTATTGCATGCTGAGCTGCGTGATTCCTGTTTGCTCAGCTCCATGATTATTGCCTGCTGAGCTGCGTGATTCCTGCTTGCTCAGCTCCATGATTTTTGCTTGCTGAGCTGCATAATAAGTGCCTGCTCAGTCCCCAGAGAGGAGCCGGCTGAATCACGTGATTAGAGTCTGCTTATCCAGTTCATTACAGCCTTCAGCTCCAATTATTATTGCCTGCTAAGTTGCGTGATTCCTGCCTGCTCAGGTCCGTGAGTATTGCCTGCTGAGTTGCGTGATTCCTGCCAGCTCAGCTCCATGATTATTGCCTGCTGAGCTGCGCGATTCCTGACTGCTAGCTTCTTGATTATTGGCTGCTGAGCTGCCTGATTCCTGCCTGCTCTGCTTCTTGATTATTGCCTGCTGAGCTGCGTGATTCCTGCTTGCTCAGCTCCAGGATTATTGCCTGCTGAGCTGCGGGATTCGTGCCTGCTCAGCTCCTTGATTACTGTCTGCTGAGCTGCGTGATTCCTGCCTGCTCAGCTCCAGGAGTATTGTCTGCTGGGCTGCAAGATTCGTGTCTGCTCAGTCACGGGTGTCAAGCCTGCTGAGTCACGTGTTTAGAGTCTGCTTAGCCACTTAATGGCAGTCTGCTCAGCTCCTTGATTTTTGCCAGCTGAGCTGCGAGATTCGTGCCTGCTCAGCTCCTTGATCTTTGCCTGCTGAGCTGTGTGATTCCTGCCTGCTCAGCTCCATGAGTATTGCCTGCTGAGCTGCATGATTGGTGTCTGCTGAGCTGCACCATTTGTGTCTGCTGAGCTGCACCATTGGTGTCTGCTGAGCTGCCCAAATTGTGTCTGCTCAGTCACGGGTGTAGAGCCTGCTGCGTCACGTGTTTAGAGTCTGCTTAACCACTTCATTACAGTTTGCTCAGCTCCTTGACGATTTCCTGCTCCTCTCCGTGATTAGTGCCCTCTTAGCCAAGTGATTAGTGCCTGCTCAGCTCTTTGATTATTGCCTCCTGAAGCACGTGATCAGTGCATGATAGCCACGTGATCAGCGCCTCTCAGTCACGTGATCAGCGCCCCTCAGTCACGTGATCAGCGCCTCTCAGTCACGTGATCAGTGCCTCCCAGTCACGTGATCAGTGCATGCTCAGTCACGTGATCAGTGCCTCTCAGTCACGTGATCAGTGCCTCTCAGTCACGTGATCAGTGCATGCTCAGTCACGTGATCAGTGCATGCTCAGCCACGTGATCAGGGCCTGCTCAGTCACGTGATCAGGGTCTGCTGAATCAAGGGATTAGCGCTTGCTCAGCTGCATGCTTAATCCCTGCTCAGCTGCGTGACTCGTGCCTGATCAGCTGTGTGATTAGTCCCTGCTCAGCTGCGTGATTAGTGCCTGCTCAAGACCGGGTTAGGAGCCGGCTGAGTGACGTGATTAGAGTCTGCTTAGCCACTTCATGACAGTCTGCTCAGCTCCATGATTATTGCCTGCTAAGCTGCGTGATTCCTGCCTGCTCAGCTTCTTGATTATTGCCTGCTGAGCTGCGTGATTCCTGCTTGCTCAGCTCCATATTTATTGCCTGCTGAGCTGCGTGATTCCTGCCTGCTCAGCTTCTTGATTATTGCATGCTGAGCTGCGTGATTCCTGTTTGCTCAGCTCCATGATTATTGCCTGCTGAGCTGCGTGATTCCTGCTTGCTCAGCTCCATGATTTTTGCTTGCTGAGCTGCATAATAAGTGCCTGCTCAGTCCCCAGAGAGGAGCCGGCTGAATCACGTGATTAGAGTCTGCTTATCCAGTTCATTACAGCCTTCAGCTCCAATTATTATTGCCTGCTAAGTTGCGTGATTCCTGCCTGCTCAGGTCCGTGAGTATTGCCTGCTGAGTTGCGTGATTCCTGCCAGCTCAGCTCCATGATTATTGCCTGCTGAGCTGCGCGATTCCTGACTGCTAGCTTCTTGATTATTGGCTGCTGAGCTGCCTGATTCCTGCCTGCTCTGCTTCTTGATTATTGCCTGCTGAGCTGCGTGATTCCTGCTTGCTCAGCTCCAGGATTATTGCCTGCTGAGCTGCGGGATTCGTGCCTGCTCAGCTCCTTGATTACTGTCTGCTGAGCTGCGTGATTCCTGCCTGCTCAGCTCCAGGAGTATTGTCTGCTGGGCTGCAAGATTCGTGTCTGCTCAGTCACGGGTGTCAAGCCTGCTGAGTCACGTGTTTAGAGTCTGCTTAGCCACTTAATGGCAGTCTGCTCAGCTCCTTGATTTTTGCCAGCTGAGCTGCGAGATTCGTGCCTGCTCAGCTCCTTGATCTTTGCCTGCTGAGCTGTGTGATTCCTGCCTGCTCAGCTCCATGAGTATTGCCTGCTGAGCTGCATGATTGGTGTCTGCTGAGCTGCACCATTTGTGTCTGCTGAGCTGCACCATTGGTGTCTGCTGAGCTGCCCAAATTGTGTCTGCTCAGTCACGGGTGTAGAGCCTGCTGCGTCACGTGTTTAGAGTCTGCTTAACCACTTCATTACAGTTTGCTCAGCTCCTTGACGATTTCCTGCTCCTCTCCGTGATTAGTGCCCTCTTAGCCAAGTGATTAGTGCCTGCTCAGCTCTTTGATTATTGCCTCCTGAAGCACGTGATCAGTGCATGATAGCCACGTGATCAGCGCCTCTCAGTCACGTGATCAGCGCCCCTCAGTCACGTGATCAGCGCCTCTCAGTCACGTGATCAGTGCCTCCCAGTCACGTGATCAGTGCATGCTCAGTCACGTGATCAGTGCCTCTCAGTCACGTGATCAGTGCCTCTCAGTCACGTGATCAGTGCATGCTCAGTCACGTGATCAGTGCATGCTCAGCCACGTGATCAGGGCCTGCTCAGTCACGTGATCAGGGTCTGCTGAATCAAGGGATTAGCGCTTGCTCAGCTGCATGCTTAATCCCTGCTCAGCTGCGTGACTCGTGCCTGATCAGCTGTGTGATTAGTCCCTGCTCAGCTGCGTGATTAGTGCCTGCTCAAGACCGGGTTAGGAGCCGGCTGAGTGACGTGATTAGAGTCTGCTTAGCCACTTCATGACAGTCTGCTCAGCTCCATGATTATTGCCTGCTAAGCTGCGTGATTCCTGCCTGCTCAGCTTCTTGATTATTGCCTGCTGAGCTGCGTGATTCCTGCTTGCTCAGCTCCATATTTATTGCCTGCTGAGCTGCGTGATTCCTGCCTGCTCAGCTTCTTGATTATTGCATGCTGAGCTGCGTGATTCCTGTTTGCTCAGCTCCATGATTATTGCCTGCTGAGCTGCGTGATTCCTGCTTGCTCAGCTCCATGATTTTTGCTTGCTGAGCTGCATAATAAGTGCCTGCTCAGTCCCCAGAGAGGAGCCGGCTGAATCACGTGATTAGAGTCTGCTTATCCAGTTCATTACAGCCTTCAGCTCCAATTATTATTGCCTGCTAAGTTGCGTGATTCCTGCCTGCTCAGGTCCGTGAGTATTGCCTGCTGAGTTGCGTGATTCCTGCCAGCTCAGCTCCATGATTATTGCCTGCTGAGCTGCGCGATTCCTGACTGCTAGCTTCTTGATTATTGGCTGCTGAGCTGCCTGATTCCTGCCTGCTCTGCTTCTTGATTATTGCCTGCTGAGCTGCGTGATTCCTGCTTGCTCAGCTCCAGGATTATTGCCTGCTGAGCTGCGGGATTCGTGCCTGCTCAGCTCCTTGATTACTGTCTGCTGAGCTGCGTGATTCCTGCCTGCTCAGCTCCAGGAGTATTGTCTGCTGGGCTGCAAGATTCGTGTGTGCTCAGTCACGGGTGTCAAGCCTGCTGAGTCACGTGTTTAGAGTCTGCTTAGCCACTTAATGGCAGTCTGCTCAGCTCCTTGATTTTTGCCAGCTGAGCTGCGAGATTCGTGCCTGCTCAGCTCCTTGATCTTTGCCTGCTGAGCTGTGTGATTCCTGCCTGCTCAGCTCCATGAGTATTGCCTGCTGAGCTGCATGATTGGTGTCTGCTGAGCTGCACCATTTGTGTCTGCTGAGCTGCACCATTGGTGTCTGCTGAGCTGCCCAAATTGTGTCTGCTCAGTCACGGGTGTAGAGCCTGCTGCGTCACGTGTTTAGAGTCTGCTTAACCACTTCATTACAGTTTGCTCAGCTCCTTGACGATTTCCTGCTCCTCTCCGTGATTAGTGCCCTCTTAGCCAAGTGATTAGTGCCTGCTCAGCTCTTTGATTATTGCCTCCTGAAGCACGTGATCAGTGCATGATAGCCACGTGATCAGCGCCTCTCAGTCACGTGATCAGCGCCCCTCAGTCACGTGATCAGCGCCTCTCAGTCACGTGATCAGCGCCTCCCAGTCACGTGATCAGTGCATGCTCAGTCACGTGATCAGTGCCTCTCAGTCACGTGATCAGTGCCTCTCAGTCACGTGATCAGTGCATGCTCAGTCACGTGATCAGTGCATGCTCAGCCACGTGATCAGGGCCTGCTCAGTCACGTGATCAGGGTCTGCTGAATCAAGGGATTAGCGCTTGCTCAGCTGCATGCTTAATCCCTGCTCAGCTGCGTGACTCGTGCCTGATCAGCTGTGTGATTAGTCCCTGCTCAGCTGCGTGATTAGTGCCTGCTCAAGACCGGGTTAGGAGCCGGCTGAGTGACGTGATTAGAGTCTGCTTAGCCACTTCATGACAGTCTGCTCAGCTCCATGATTATTGCCTGCTAAGCTGCGTGATTCCTGCCTGCTCAGCTTCTTGATTATTGCCTGCTGAGCTGCGTGATTCCTGCTTGCTCAGCTCCATATTTATTGCCTGCTGAGCTGCGTGATTCCTGCCTGCTCAGCTTCTTGATTATTGCATGCTGAGCTGCGTGATTCCTGTTTGCTCAGCTCCATGATTATTGCCTGCTGAGCTGCGTGATTCCTGCTTGCTCAGCTCCATGATTTTTGCTTGCTGAGCTGCATAATAAGTGCCTGCTCAGTCCCCAGAGAGGAGCCGGCTGAATCACGTGATTAGAGTCTGCTTATCCAGTTCATTACAGCCTTCAGCTCCAATTATTATTGCCTGCTAAGTTGCGTGATTCCTGCCTGCTCAGGTCCGTGAGTATTGCCTGCTGAGTTGCGTGATTCCTGCCAGCTCAGCTCCATGATTATTGCCTGCTGAGCTGCGCGATTCCTGACTGCTAGCTTCTTGATTATTGGCTGCTGAGCTGCCTGATTCCTGCCTGCTCTGCTTCTTGATTATTGCCTGCTGAGCTGCGTGATTCCTGCTTGCTCAGCTCCAGGATTATTGCCTGCTGAGCTGCGGGATTCGTGCCTGCTCAGCTCCTTGATTACTGTCTGCTGAGCTGCGTGATTCCTGCCTGCTCAGCTCCAGGAGTATTGTCTGCTGGGCTGCAAGATTCGTGTCTGCTCAGTCACGGGTGTCAAGCCTGCTGAGTCACGTGTTTAGAGTCTGCTTAGCCACTTAATGGCAGTCTGCTCAGCTCCTTGATTTTTGCCAGCTGAGCTGCGAGATTCGTGCCTGCTCAGCTCCTTGATCTTTGCCTGCTGAGCTGTGTGATTCCTGCCTGCTCAGCTCCATGAGTATTGCCTGCTGAGCTGCATGATTGGTGTCTGCTGAGCTGCACCATTTGTGTCTGCTGAGCTGCACCATTGGTGTCTGCTGAGCTGCCCAAATTGTGTCTGCTCAGTCACGGGTGTAGAGCCTGCTGCGTCACGTGTTTAGAGTCTGCTTAACCACTTCATTACAGTTTGCTCAGCTCCTTGACGATTTCCTGCTCCTCTCCGTGATTAGTGCCCTCTTAGCCAAGTGATTAGTGCCTGCTCAGCTCTTTGATTATTGCCTCCTGAAGCACGTGATCAGTGCATGATAGCCACGTGATCAGCGCCTCTCAGTCACGTGATCAGCGCCCCTCAGTCACGTGATCAGCGCCTCTCAGTCACGTGATCAGCGCCTCCCAGTCACGTGATCAGTGCATGCTCAGTCACGTGATCAGTGCCTCTCAGTCACGTGATCAGTGCCTCTCAGTCACGTGATCAGTGCATGCTCAGTCACGTGATCAGTGCATGCTCAGCCACGTGATCAGGGCCTGCTCAGTCACGTGATCAGGGTCTGCTGAATCAAGGGATTAGCGCTTGCTCAGCTGCATGCTTAATCCCTGCTCAGCTGCGTGACTCGTGCCTGATCAGCTGTGTGATTAGTCCCTGCTCAGCTGCGTGATTAGTGCCTGCTCAAGACCGGGTTAGGAGCCGGCTGAGTGACGTGATTAGAGTCTGCTTAGCCACTTCATGACAGTCTGCTCAGCTCCATGATTATTGCCTGCTAAGCTGCGTGATTCCTGCCTGCTCAGCTTCTTGATTATTGCCTGCTGAGCTGCGTGATTCCTGCTTGCTCAGCTCCATATTTATTGCCTGCTGAGCTGCGTGATTCCTGCCTGCTCAGCTTCTTGATTATTGCATGCTGAGCTGCGTGATTCCTGTTTGCTCAGCTCCATGATTATTGCCTGCTGAGCTGCGTGATTCCTGCTTGCTCAGCTCCATGATTTTTGCTTGCTGAGCTGCATAATAAGTGCCTGCTCAGTCCCCAGAGAGGAGCCGGCTGAATCACGTGATTAGAGTCTGCTTATCCAGTTCATTACAGCCTTCAGCTCCAATTATTATTGCCTGCTAAGTTGCGTGATTCCTGCCTGCTCAGGTCCGTGAGTATTGCCTGCTGAGTTGCGTGATTCCTGCCAGCTCAGCTCCATGATTATTGCCTGCTGAGCTGCGCGATTCCTGACTGCTAGCTTCTTGATTATTGGCTGCTGAGCTGCCTGATTCCTGCCTGCTCTGCTTCTTGATTATTGCCTGCTGAGCTGCGTGATTCCTGCTTGCTCAGCTCCAGGATTATTGCCTGCTGAGCTGCGGGATTCGTGCCTGCTCAGCTCCTTGATTACTGTCTGCTGAGCTGCGTGATTCCTGCCTGCTCAGCTCCAGGAGTATTGTCTGCTGGGCTGCAAGATTCGTGTCTGCTCAGTCACGGGTGTCAAGCCTGCTGAGTCACGTGTTTAGAGTCTGCTTAGCCACTTAATGGCAGTCTGCTCAGCTCCTTGATTTTTGCCAGCTGAGCTGCGAGATTCGTGCCTGCTCAGCTCCTTGATCTTTGCCTGCTGAGCTGTGTGATTCCTGCCTGCTCAGCTCCATGAGTATTGCCTGCTGAGCTGCATGATTGGTGTCTGCTGAGCTGCACCATTTGTGTCTGCTGAGCTGCACCATTGGTGTCTGCTGAGCTGCCCAAATTGTGTCTGCTCAGTCACGGGTGTAGAGCCTGCTGCGTCACGTGTTTAGAGTCTGCTTAACCACTTCATTACAGTTTGCTCAGCTCCTTGACGATTTCCTGCTCCTCTCCGTGATTAGTGCCCTCTTAGCCAAGTGATTAGTGCCTGCTCAGCTCTTTGATTATTGCCTCCTGAAGCACGTGATCAGTGCATGATAGCCACGTGATCAGCGCCTCTCAGTCACGTGATCAGCGCCCCTCAGTCACGTGATCAGCGCCTCTCAGTCACGTGATCAGTGCCTCCAGTCACGTGATCAGTGCATGCTCAGTCACGTGATCAGTGCCTCTCAGTCACGTGATCAGTGCCTCTCAGTCACGTGATCAGTGCATGCTCAGTCACGTGATCAGTGCATGCTCAGCCACGTGATCAGGGCCTGCTCAGTCACGTGATCAGGGTCTGCTGAATCAAGGGATTAGCGCTTGCTCAGCTGCATGCTTAATCCCTGCTCAGCTGCGTGACTCGTGCCTGATCAGCTGTGTGATTAGTCCCTGCTCAGCTGCGTGATTAGTGCCTGCTCAAGACCGGGTTAGGAGCCGGCTGAGTGACGTGATTAGAGTCTGCTTAGCCACTTCATGACAGTCTGCTCAGCTCCATGATTATTGCCTGCTAAGCTGCGTGATTCCTGCCTGCTCAGCTTCTTGATTATTGCCTGCTGAGCTGCGTGATTCCTGCTTGCTCAGCTCCATATTTATTGCCTGCTGAGCTGCGTGATTCCTGCCTGCTCAGCTTCTTGATTATTGCATGCTGAGCTGCGTGATTCCTGTTTGCTCAGCTCCATGATTATTGCCTGCTGAGCTGCGTGATTCCTGCTTGCTCAGCTCCATGATTTTTGCTTGCTGAGCTGCATAATAAGTGCCTGCTCAGTCCCCAGAGAGGAGCCGGCTGAATCACGTGATTAGAGTCTGCTTATCCAGTTCATTACAGCCTTCAGCTCCAATTATTATTGCCTGCTAAGTTGCGTGATTCCTGCCTGCTCAGGTCCGTGAGTATTGCCTGCTGAGTTGCGTGATTCCTGCCAGCTCAGCTCCATGATTATTGCCTGCTGAGCTGCGCGATTCCTGACTGCTAGCTTCTTGATTATTGGCTGCTGAGCTGCCTGATTCCTGCCTGCTCTGCTTCTTGATTATTGCCTGCTGAGCTGCGTGATTCCTGCTTGCTCAGCTCCAGGATTATTGCCTGCTGAGCTGCGGGATTCGTGCCTGCTCAGCTCCTTGATTACTGTCTGCTGAGCTGCGTGATTCCTGCCTGCTCAGCTCCAGGAGTATTGTCTGCTGGGCTGCAAGATTCGTGTCTGCTCAGTCACGGGTGTCAAGCCTGCTGAGTCACGTGTTTAGAGTCTGCTTAGCCACTTAATGGCAGTCTGCTCAGCTCCTTGATTTTTGCCAGCTGAGCTGCGAGATTCGTGCCTGCTCAGCTCCTTGATCTTTGCCTGCTGAGCTGTGTGATTCCTGCCTGCTCAGCTCCATGAGTATTGCCTGCTGAGCTGCATGATTGGTGTCTGCTGAGCTGCACCATTTGTGTCTGCTGAGCTGCACCATTGGTGTCTGCTGAGCTGCCCAAATTGTGTCTGCTCAGTCACGGGTGTAGAGCCTGCTGCGTCACGTGTTTAGAGTCTGCTTAACCACTTCATTACAGTTTGCTCAGCTCCTTGACGATTTCCTGCTCCTCTCCGTGATTAGTGCCCTCTTAGCCAAGTGATTAGTGCCTGCTCAGCTCTTTGATTATTGCCTCCTGAAGCACGTGATCAGTGCATGATAGCCACGTGATCAGCGCCTCTCAGTCACGTGATCAGCGCCCCTCAGTCACGTGATCAGCGCCTCTCAGTCACGTGATCAGTGCCTCCCAGTCACGTGATCAGTGCATGCTCAGTCACGTGATCAGTGCCTCTCAGTCACGTGATCAGTGCCTCTCAGTCACGTGATCAGTGCATGCTCAGTCACGTGATCAGTGCATGCTCAGCCACGTGATCAGGGCCTGCTCAGTCACGTGATCAGGGTCTGCTGAATCAAGGGATTAGCGCTTGCTCAGCTGCATGCTTAATCCCTGCTCAGCTGCGTGACTCGTGCCTGATCAGCTGTGTGATTAGTCCCTGCTCAGCTGCGTGATTAGTGCCTGCTCAAGACCGGGTTAGGAGCCGGCTGAGTGACGTGATTAGAGTCTGCTTAGCCACTTCATGACAGTCTGCTCAGCTCCATGATTATTGCCTGCTAAGCTGCGTGATTCCTGCCTGCTCAGCTTCTTGATTATTGCCTGCTGAGCTGCGTGATTCCTGCTTGCTCAGCTCCATATTTATTGCCTGCTGAGCTGCGTGATTCCTGCCTGCTCAGCTTCTTGATTATTGCATGCTGAGCTGCGTGATTCCTGTTTGCTCAGCTCCATGATTATTGCCTGCTGAGCTGCGTGATTCCTGCTTGCTCAGCTCCATGATTTTTGCTTGCTGAGCTGCATAATAAGTGCCTGCTCAGTCCCCAGAGAGGAGCCGGCTGAATCACGTGATTAGAGTCTGCTTATCCAGTTCATTACAGCCTTCAGCTCCAATTATTATTGCCTGCTAAGTTGCGTGATTCCTGCCTGCTCAGGTCCGTGAGTATTGCCTGCTGAGTTGCGTGATTCCTGCCAGCTCAGCTCCATGATTATTGCCTGCTGAGCTGCGCGATTCCTGACTGCTAGCTTCTTGATTATTGGCTGCTGAGCTGCCTGATTCCTGCCTGCTCTGCTTCTTGATTATTGCCTGCTGAGCTGCGTGATTCCTGCTTGCTCAGCTCCAGGATTATTGCCTGCTGAGCTGCGGGATTCGTGCCTGCTCAGCTCCTTGATTACTGTCTGCTGAGCTGCGTGATTCCTGCCTGCTCAGCTCCAGGAGTATTGTCTGCTGGGCTGCAAGATTCGTGTCTGCTCAGTCACGGGTGTCAAGCCTGCTGAGTCACGTGTTTAGAGTCTGCTTAGCCACTTAATGGCAGTCTGCTCAGCTCCTTGATTTTTGCCAGCTGAGCTGCGAGATTCGTGCCTGCTCAGCTCCTTGATCTTTGCCTGCTGAGCTGTGTGATTCCTGCCTGCTCAGCTCCATGAGTATTGCCTGCTGAGCTGCATGATTGGTGTCTGCTGAGCTGCACCATTTGTGTCTGCTGAGCTGCACCATTGGTGTCTGCTGAGCTGCCCAAATTGTGTCTGCTCAGTCACGGGTGTAGAGCCTGCTGCGTCACGTGTTTAGAGTCTGCTTAACCACTTCATTACAGTTTGCTCAGCTCCTTGACGATTTCCTGCTCCTCTCCGTGATTAGTGCCCTCTTAGCCAAGTGATTAGTGCCTGCTCAGCTCTTTGATTATTGCCTCCTGAAGCACGTGATCAGTGCATGATAGCCACGTGATCAGCGCCTCTCAGTCACGTGATCAGCGCCCCTCAGTCACGTGATCAGCGCCTCTCAGTCACGTGATCAGTGCCTCCCAGTCACGTGATCAGTGCATGCTCAGTCACGTGATCAGTGCCTCTCAGTCACGTGATCAGTGCCTCTCAGTCACGTGATCAGTGCATGCTCAGTCACGTGATCAGTGCATGCTCAGCCACGTGATCAGGGCCTGCTCAGTCACGTGATCAGGGTCTGCTGAATCAAGGGATTAGCGCTTGCTCAGCTGCATGCTTAATCCCTGCTCAGCTGCGTGACTCGTGCCTGATCAGCTGTGTGATTAGTCCCTGCTCAGCTGCGTGATTAGTGCCTGCTCAAGACCGGGTTAGGAGCCGGCTGAGTGACGTGATTAGAGTCTGCTTAGCCACTTCATGACAGTCTGCTCAGCTCCATGATTATTGCCTGCTAAGCTGCGTGATTCCTGCCTGCTCAGCTTCTTGATTATTGCCTGCTGAGCTGCGTGATTCCTGCTTGCTCAGCTCCATATTTATTGCCTGCTGAGCTGCGTGATTCCTGCCTGCTCAGCTTCTTGATTATTGCATGCTGAGCTGCGTGATTCCTGTTTGCTCAGCTCCATGATTATTGCCTGCTGAGCTGCGTGATTCCTGCTTGCTCAGCTCCATGATTTTTGCTTGCTGAGCTGCATAATAAGTGCCTGCTCAGTCCCCAGAGAGGAGCCGGCTGAATCACGTGATTAGAGTCTGCTTATCCAGTTCATTACAGCCTTCAGCTCCAATTATTATTGCCTGCTAAGTTGCGTGATTCCTGCCTGCTCAGGTCCGTGAGTATTGCCTGCTGAGTTGCGTGATTCCTGCCAGCTCAGCTCCATGATTATTGCCTGCTGAGCTGCGCGATTCCTGACTGCTAGCTTCTTGATTATTGGCTGCTGAGCTGCCTGATTCCTGCCTGCTCTGCTTCTTGATTATTGCCTGCTGAGCTGCGTGATTCCTGCTTGCTCAGCTCCAGGATTATTGCCTGCTGAGCTGCGGGATTCGTGCCTGCTCAGCTCCTTGATTACTGTCTGCTGAGCTGCGTGATTCCTGCCTGCTCAGCTCCAGGAGTATTGTCTGCTGGGCTGCAAGATTCGTGTCTGCTCAGTCACGGGTGTCAAGCCTGCTGAGTCACGTGTTTAGAGTCTGCTTAGCCACTTAATGGCAGTCTGCTCAGCTCCTTGATTTTTGCCAGCTGAGCTGCGAGATTCGTGCCTGCTCAGCTCCTTGATCTTTGCCTGCTGAGCTGTGTGATTCCTGCCTGCTCAGCTCCATGAGTATTGCCTGCTGAGCTGCATGATTGGTGTCTGCTGAGCTGCACCATTTGTGTCTGCTGAGCTGCACCATTGGTGTCTGCTGAGCTGCCCAAATTGTGTCTGCTCAGTCACGGGTGTAGAGCCTGCTGCGTCACGTGTTTAGAGTCTGCTTAACCACTTCATTACAGTTTGCTCAGCTCCTTGACGATTTCCTGCTCCTCTCCGTGATTAGTGCCCTCTTAGCCAAGTGATTAGTGCCTGCTCAGCTCTTTGATTATTGCCTCCTGAAGCACGTGATCAGTGCATGATAGCCACGTGATCAGCGCCTCTCAGTCACGTGATCAGCGCCCCTCAGTCACGTGATCAGCGCCTCTCAGTCACGTGATCAGTGCCTCCCAGTCACGTGATCAGTGCATGCTCAGTCACGTGATCAGTGCCTCTCAGTCACGTGATCAGTGCCTCTCAGTCACGTGATCAGTGCATGCTCAGTCACGTGATCAGTGCATGCTCAGCCACGTGATCAGGGCCTGCTCAGTCACGTGATCAGGGTCTGCTGAATCAAGGGATTAGCGCTTGCTCAGCTGCATGCTTAATCCCTGCTCAGCTGCGTGACTCGTGCCTGATCAGCTGTGTGATTAGTCCCTGCTCAGCTGCGTGATTAGTGCCTGCTCAAGACCGGGTTAGGAGCCGGCTGAGTGACGTGATTAGAGTCTGCTTAGCCACTTCATGACAGTCTGCTCAGCTCCATGATTATTGCCTGCTAAGCTGCGTGATTCCTGCCTGCTCAGCTTCTTGATTATTGCCTGCTGAGCTGCGTGATTCCTGCTTGCTCAGCTCCATATTTATTGCCTGCTGAGCTGCGTGATTCCTGCCTGCTCAGCTTCTTGATTATTGCATGCTGAGCTGCGTGATTCCTGTTTGCTCAGCTCCATGATTATTGCCTGCTGAGCTGCGTGATTCCTGCTTGCTCAGCTCCATGATTTTTGCTTGCTGAGCTGCATAATAAGTGCCTGCTCAGTCCCCAGAGAGGAGCCGGCTGAATCACGTGATTAGAGTCTGCTTATCCAGTTCATTACAGCCTTCAGCTCCAATTATTATTGCCTGCTAAGTTGCGTGATTCCTGCCTGCTCAGGTCCGTGAGTATTGCCTGCTGAGTTGCGTGATTCCTGCCAGCTCAGCTCCATGATTATTGCCTGCTGAGCTGCGCGATTCCTGACTGCTAGCTTCTTGATTATTGGCTGCTGAGCTGCCTGATTCCTGCCTGCTCTGCTTCTTGATTATTGCCTGCTGAGCTGCGTGATTCCTGCTTGCTCAGCTCCAGGATTATTGCCTGCTGAGCTGCGGGATTCGTGCCTGCTCAGCTCCTTGATTACTGTCTGCTGAGCTGCGTGATTCCTGCCTGCTCAGCTCCAGGAGTATTGTCTGCTGGGCTGCAAGATTCGTGTCTGCTCAGTCACGGGTGTCAAGCCTGCTGAGTCACGTGTTTAGAGTCTGCTTAGCCACTTAATGGCAGTCTGCTCAGCTCCTTGATTTTTGCCAGCTGAGCTGCGAGATTCGTGCCTGCTCAGCTCCTTGATCTTTGCCTGCTGAGCTGTGTGATTCCTGCCTGCTCAGCTCCATGAGTATTGCCTGCTGAGCTGCATGATTGGTGTCTGCTGAGCTGCACCATTTGTGTCTGCTGAGCTGCACCATTGGTGTCTGCTGAGCTGCCCAAATTGTGTCTGCTCAGTCACGGGTGTAGAGCCTGCTGCGTCACGTGTTTAGAGTCTGCTTAACCACTTCATTACAGTTTGCTCAGCTCCTTGACGATTTCCTGCTCCTCTCCGTGATTAGTGCCCTCTTAGCCAAGTGATTAGTGCCTGCTCAGCTCTTTGATTATTGCCTCCTGAAGCACGTGATCAGTGCATGATAGCCACGTGATCAGCGCCTCTCAGTCACGTGATCAGCGCCCCTCAGTCACGTGATCAGCGCCTCTCAGTCACGTGATCAGTGCCTCCCAGTCACGTGATCAGTGCATGCTCAGTCACGTGATCAGTGCCTCTCAGTCACGTGATCAGTGCCTCTCAGTCACGTGATCAGTGCATGCTCAGTCACGTGATCAGTGCATGCTCAGCCACGTGATCAGGGCCTGCTCAGTCACGTGATCAGGGTCTGCTGAATCAAGGGATTAGCGCTTGCTCAGCTGCATGCTTAATCCCTGCTCAGCTGCGTGACTCGTGCCTGATCAGCTGTGTGATTAGTCCCTGCTCAGCTGCGTGATTAGTGCCTGCTCAAGACCGGGTTAGGAGCCGGCTGAGTGACGTGATTAGAGTCTGCTTAGCCACTTCATGACAGTCTGCTCAGCTCCATGATTATTGCCTGCTAAGCTGCGTGATTCCTGCCTGCTCAGCTTCTTGATTATTGCCTGCTGAGCTGCGTGATTCCTGCTTGCTCAGCTCCATATTTATTGCCTGCTGAGCTGCGTGATTCCTGCCTGCTCAGCTTCTTGATTATTGCATGCTGAGCTGCGTGATTCCTGTTTGCTCAGCTCCATGATTATTGCCTGCTGAGCTGCGTGATTCCTGCTTGCTCAGCTCCATGATTTTTGCTTGCTGAGCTGCATAATAAGTGCCTGCTCAGTCCCCAGAGAGGAGCCGGCTGAATCACGTGATTAGAGTCTGCTTATCCAGTTCATTACAGCCTTCAGCTCCAATTATTATTGCCTGCTAAGTTGCGTGATTCCTGCCTGCTCAGGTCCGTGAGTATTGCCTGCTGAGTTGCGTGATTCCTGCCAGCTCAGCTCCATGATTATTGCCTGCTGAGCTGCGCGATTCCTGACTGCTAGCTTCTTGATTATTGGCTGCTGAGCTGCCTGATTCCTGCCTGCTCTGCTTCTTGATTATTGCCTGCTGAGCTGCGTGATTCCTGCTTGCTCAGCTCCAGGATTATTGCCTGCTGAGCTGCGGGATTCGTGCCTGCTCAGCTCCTTGATTACTGTCTGCTGAGCTGCGTGATTCCTGCCTGCTCAGCTCCAGGAGTATTGTCTGCTGGGCTGCAAGATTCGTGTCTGCTCAGTCACGGGTGTCAAGCCTGCTGAGTCACGTGTTTAGAGTCTGCTTAGCCACTTAATGGCAGTCTGCTCAGCTCCTTGATTTTTGCCAGCTGAGCTGCGAGATTCGTGCCTGCTCAGCTCCTTGATCTTTGCCTGCTGAGCTGTGTGATTCCTGCCTGCTCAGCTCCATGAGTATTGCCTGCTGAGCTGCATGATTGGTGTCTGCTGAGCTGCACCATTTGTGTCTGCTGAGCTGCACCATTGGTGTCTGCTGAGCTGCCCAAATTGTGTCTGCTCAGTCACGGGTGTAGAGCCTGCTGCGTCACGTGTTTAGAGTCTGCTTAACCACTTCATTACAGTTTGCTCAGCTCCTTGACGATTTCCTGCTCCTCTCCGTGATTAGTGCCCTCTTAGCCAAGTGATTAGTGCCTGCTCAGCTCTTTGATTATTGCCTCCTGAAGCACGTGATCAGTGCATGATAGCCACGTGATCAGCGCCTCTCAGTCACGTGATCAGCGCCCCTCAGTCACGTGATCAGCGCCTCTCAGTCACGTGATCAGTGCCTCCCAGTCACGTGATCAGTGCATGCTCAGTCACGTGATCAGTGCCTCTCAGTCACGTGATCAGTGCCTCTCAGTCACGTGATCAGTGCATGCTCAGTCACGTGATCAGTGCATGCTCAGCCACGTGATCAGGGCCTGCTCAGTCACGTGATCAGGGTCTGCTGAATCAAGGGATTAGCGCTTGCTCAGCTGCATGCTTAATCCCTGCTCAGCTGCGTGACTCGTGCCTGATCAGCTGTGTGATTAGTCCCTGCTCAGCTGCGTGATTAGTGCCTGCTCAAGACCGGGTTAGGAGCCGGCTGAGTGACGTGATTAGAGTCTGCTTAGCCACTTCATGACAGTCTGCTCAGCTCCATGATTATTGCCTGCTAAGCTGCGTGATTCCTGCCTGCTCAGCTTCTTGATTATTGCCTGCTGAGCTGCGTGATTCCTGCTTGCTCAGCTCCATATTTATTGCCTGCTGAGCTGCGTGATTCCTGCCTGCTCAGCTTCTTGATTATTGCATGCTGAGCTGCGTGATTCCTGTTTGCTCAGCTCCATGATTATTGCCTGCTGAGCTGCGTGATTCCTGCTTGCTCAGCTCCATGATTTTTGCTTGCTGAGCTGCATAATAAGTGCCTGCTCAGTCCCCAGAGAGGAGCCGGCTGAATCACGTGATTAGAGTCTGCTTATCCAGTTCATTACAGCCTTCAGCTCCAATTATTATTGCCTGCTAAGTTGCGTGATTCCTGCCTGCTCAGGTCCGTGAGTATTGCCTGCTGAGTTGCGTGATTCCTGCCAGCTCAGCTCCATGATTATTGCCTGCTGAGCTGCGCGATTCCTGACTGCTAGCTTCTTGATTATTGGCTGCTGAGCTGCCTGATTCCTGCCTGCTCTGCTTCTTGATTATTGCCTGCTGAGCTGCGTGATTCCTGCTTGCTCAGCTCCAGGATTATTGCCTGCTGAGCTGCGGGATTCGTGCCTGCTCAGCTCCTTGATTACTGTCTGCTGAGCTGCGTGATTCCTGCCTGCTCAGCTCCAGGAGTATTGTCTGCTGGGCTGCAAGATTCGTGTCTGCTCAGTCACGGGTGTCAAGCCTGCTGAGTCACGTGTTTAGAGTCTGCTTAGCCACTTAATGGCAGTCTGCTCAGCTCCTTGATTTTTGCCAGCTGAGCTGCGAGATTCGTGCCTGCTCAGCTCCTTGATCTTTGCCTGCTGAGCTGTGTGATTCCTGCCTGCTCAGCTCCATGAGTATTGCCTGCTGAGCTGCATGATTGGTGTCTGCTGAGCTGCACCATTTGTGTCTGCTGAGCTGCACCATTGGTGTCTGCTGAGCTGCCCAAATTGTGTCTGCTCAGTCACGGGTGTAGAGCCTGCTGCGTCACGTGTTTAGAGTCTGCTTAACCACTTCATTACAGTTTGCTCAGCTCCTTGACGATTTCCTGCTCCTCTCCGTGATTAGTGCCCTCTTAGCCAAGTGATTAGTGCCTGCTCAGCTCTTTGATTATTGCCTCCTGAAGCACGTGATCAGTGCATGATAGCCACGTGATCAGCGCCTCTCAGTCACGTGATCAGCGCCCCTCAGTCACGTGATCAGCGCCTCTCAGTCACGTGATCAGTGCCTCCCAGTCACGTGATCAGTGCATGCTCAGTCACGTGATCAGTGCCTCTCAGTCACGTGATCAGTGCCTCTCAGTCACGTGATCAGTGCATGCTCAGTCACGTGATCAGTGCATGCTCAGCCACGTGATCAGGGCCTGCTCAGTCACGTGATCAGGGTCTGCTGAATCAAGGGATTAGCGCTTGCTCAGCTGCATGCTTAATCCCTGCTCAGCTGCGTGACTCGTGCCTGATCAGCTGTGTGATTAGTCCCTGCTCAGCTGCGTGATTAGTGCCTGCTCAAGACCGGGTTAGGAGCCGGCTGAGTGACGTGATTAGAGTCTGCTTAGCCACTTCATGACAGTCTGCTCAGCTCCATGATTATTGCCTGCTAAGCTGCGTGATTCCTGCCTGCTCAGCTTCTTGATTATTGCCTGCTGAGCTGCGTGATTCCTGCTTGCTCAGCTCCATATTTATTGCCTGCTGAGCTGCGTGATTCCTGCCTGCTCAGCTTCTTGATTATTGCATGCTGAGCTGCGTGATTCCTGTTTGCTCAGCTCCATGATTATTGCCTGCTGAGCTGCGTGATTCCTGCTTGCTCAGCTCCATGATTTTTGCTTGCTGAGCTGCATAATAAGTGCCTGCTCAGTCCCCAGAGAGGAGCCGGCTGAATCACGTGATTAGAGTCTGCTTATCCAGTTCATTACAGCCTTCAGCTCCAATTATTATTGCCTGCTAAGTTGCGTGATTCCTGCCTGCTCAGGTCCGTGAGTATTGCCTGCTGAGTTGCGTGATTCCTGCCAGCTCAGCTCCATGATTATTGCCTGCTGAGCTGCGCGATTCCTGACTGCTAGCTTCTTGATTATTGGCTGCTGAGCTGCCTGATTCCTGCCTGCTCTGCTTCTTGATTATTGCCTGCTGAGCTGCGTGATTCCTGCTTGCTCAGCTCCAGGATTATTGCCTGCTGAGCTGCGGGATTCGTGCCTGCTCAGCTCCTTGATTACTGTCTGCTGAGCTGCGTGATTCCTGCCTGCTCAGCTCCAGGAGTATTGTCTGCTGGGCTGCAAGATTCGTGTCTGCTCAGTCACGGGTGTCAAGCCTGCTGAGTCACGTGTTTAGAGTCTGCTTAGCCACTTAATGGCAGTCTGCTCAGCTCCTTGATTTTTGCCAGCTGAGCTGCGAGATTCGTGCCTGCTCAGCTCCTTGATCTTTGCCTGCTGAGCTGTGTGATTCCTGCCTGCTCAGCTCCATGAGTATTGCCTGCTGAGCTGCATGATTGGTGTCTGCTGAGCTGCACCATTTGTGTCTGCTGAGCTGCACCATTGGTGTCTGCTGAGCTGCCCAAATTGTGTCTGCTCAGTCACGGGTGTAGAGCCTGCTGCGTCACGTGTTTAGAGTCTGCTTAACCACTTCATTACAGTTTGCTCAGCTCCTTGACGATTTCCTGCTCCTCTCCGTGATTAGTGCCCTCTTAGCCAAGTGATTAGTGCCTGCTCAGCTCTTTGATTATTGCCTCCTGAAGCACGTGATCAGTGCATGATAGCCACGTGATCAGCGCCTCTCAGTCACGTGATCAGCGCCCCTCAGTCACGTGATCAGCGCCTCTCAGTCACGTGATCAGCGCCTCCCAGTCACGTGATCAGTGCATGCTCAGTCACGTGATCAGTGCCTCTCAGTCACGTGATCAGTGCCTCTCAGTCACGTGATCAGTGCATGCTCAGTCACGTGATCAGTGCATGCTCAGCCACGTGATCAGGGCCTGCTCAGTCACGTGATCAGGGTCTGCTGAATCAAGGGATTAGCGCTTGCTCAGCTGCATGCTTAATCCCTGCTCAGCTGCGTGACTCGTGCCTGATCAGCTGTGTGATTAGTCCCTGCTCAGCTGCGTGATTAGTGCCTGCTCAAGACCGGGTTAGGAGCCGGCTGAGTGACGTGATTAGAGTCTGCTTAGCCACTTCATGACAGTCTGCTCAGCTCCATGATTATTGCCTGCTAAGCTGCGTGATTCCTGCCTGCTCAGCTTCTTGATTATTGCCTGCTGAGCTGCGTGATTCCTGCTTGCTCAGCTCCATATTTATTGCCTGCTGAGCTGCGTGATTCCTGCCTGCTCAGCTTCTTGATTATTGCATGCTGAGCTGCGTGATTCCTGTTTGCTCAGCTCCATGATTATTGCCTGCTGAGCTGCGTGATTCCTGCTTGCTCAGCTCCATGATTTTTGCTTGCTGAGCTGCATAATAAGTGCCTGCTCAGTCCCCAGAGAGGAGCCGGCTGAATCACGTGATTAGAGTCTGCTTATCCAGTTCATTACAGCCTTCAGCTCCAATTATTATTGCCTGCTAAGTTGCGTGATTCCTGCCTGCTCAGGTCCGTGAGTATTGCCTGCTGAGTTGCGTGATTCCTGCCAGCTCAGCTCCATGATTATTGCCTGCTGAGCTGCGCGATTCCTGACTGCTAGCTTCTTGATTATTGGCTGCTGAGCTGCCTGATTCCTGCCTGCTCTGCTTCTTGATTATTGCCTGCTGAGCTGCGTGATTCCTGCTTGCTCAGCTCCAGGATTATTGCCTGCTGAGCTGCGGGATTCGTGCCTGCTCAGCTCCTTGATTACTGTCTGCTGAGCTGCGTGATTCCTGCCTGCTCAGCTCCAGGAGTATTGTCTGCTGGGCTGCAAGATTCGTGTCTGCTCAGTCACGGGTGTCAAGCCTGCTGAGTCACGTGTTTAGAGTCTGCTTAGCCACTTAATGGCAGTCTGCTCAGCTCCTTGATTTTTGCCAGCTGAGCTGCGAGATTCGTGCCTGCTCAGCTCCTTGATCTTTGCCTGCTGAGCTGTGTGATTCCTGCCTGCTCAGCTCCATGAGTATTGCCTGCTGAGCTGCATGATTGGTGTCTGCTGAGCTGCACCATTTGTGTCTGCTGAGCTGCACCATTGGTGTCTGCTGAGCTGCCCAAATTGTGTCTGCTCAGTCACGGGTGTAGAGCCTGCTGCGTCACGTGTTTAGAGTCTGCTTAACCACTTCATTACAGTTTGCTCAGCTCCTTGACGATTTCCTGCTCCTCTCCGTGATTAGTGCCCTCTTAGCCAAGTGATTAGTGCCTGCTCAGCTCTTTGATTATTGCCTCCTGAAGCACGTGATCAGTGCATGATAGCCACGTGATCAGCGCCTCTCAGTCACGTGATCAGCGCCCCTCAGTCACGTGATCAGCGCCTCTCAGTCACGTGATCAGTGCCTCCCAGTCACGTGATCAGTGCATGCTCAGTCACGTGATCAGTGCCTCTCAGTCACGTGATCAGTGCCTCTCAGTCACGTGATCAGTGCATGCTCAGTCACGTGATCAGTGCATGCTCAGCCACGTGATCAGGGCCTGCTCAGTCACGTGATCAGGGTCTGCTGAATCAAGGGATTAGCGCTTGCTCAGCTGCATGCTTAATCCCTGCTCAGCTGCGTGACTCGTGCCTGATCAGCTGTGTGATTAGTCCCTGCTCAGCTGCGTGATTAGTGCCTGCTCAAGACCGGGTTAGGAGCCGGCTGAGTGACGTGATTAGAGTCTGCTTAGCCACTTCATGACAGTCTGCTCAGCTCCATGATTATTGCCTGCTAAGCTGCGTGATTCCTGCCTGCTCAGCTTCTTGATTATTGCCTGCTGAGCTGCGTGATTCCTGCTTGCTCAGCTCCATATTTATTGCCTGCTGAGCTGCGTGATTCCTGCCTGCTCAGCTTCTTGATTATTGCATGCTGAGCTGCGTGATTCCTGTTTGCTCAGCTCCATGATTATTGCCTGCTGAGCTGCGTGATTCCTGCTTGCTCAGCTCCATGATTTTTGCTTGCTGAGCTGCATAATAAGTGCCTGCTCAGTCCCCAGAGAGGAGCCGGCTGAATCACGTGATTAGAGTCTGCTTATCCAGTTCATTACAGCCTTCAGCTCCAATTATTATTGCCTGCTAAGTTGCGTGATTCCTGCCTGCTCAGGTCCGTGAGTATTGCCTGCTGAGTTGCGTGATTCCTGCCAGCTCAGCTCCATGATTATTGCCTGCTGAGCTGCGCGATTCCTGACTGCTAGCTTCTTGATTATTGGCTGCTGAGCTGCCTGATTCCTGCCTGCTCTGCTTCTTGATTATTGCCTGCTGAGCTGCGTGATTCCTGCTTGCTCAGCTCCAGGATTATTGCCTGCTGAGCTGCGTGATTCGTGCCTGCTCAGCTCCTTGATTACTGTCTGCTGAGCTGCGTGATTCCTGCCTGCTCAGCTCCAGGAGTATTGTCTGCTGGGCTGCAAGATTCGTGTCTGCTCAGTCACGGGTGTCAAGCCTGCTGAGTCACGTGTTTAGAGTCTGCTTAGCCACTTAATGGCAGTCTGCTCAGCTCCTTGATTTTTGCCAGCTGAGCTGCGAGATTCGTGCCTGCTCAGCTCCTTGATCTTTGCCTGCTGAGCTGTGTGATTCCTGCCTGCTCAGCTCCATGAGTATTGCCTGCTGAGCTGCATGATTGGTGTCTGCTGAGCTGCACCATTTGTGTCTGCTGAGCTGCACCATTGGTGTCTGCTGAGCTGCCCAAATTGTGTCTGCTCAGTCACGGGTGTAGAGCCTGCTGCGTCACGTGTTTAGAGTCTGCTTAACCACTTCATTACAGTTTGCTCAGCTCCTTGACGATTTCCTGCTCCTCTCCGTGATTAGTGCCCTCTTAGCCAAGTGATTAGTGCCTGCTCAGCTCTTTGATTATTGCCTCCTGAAGCACGTGATCAGTGCATGATAGCCACGTGATCAGCGCCTCTCAGTCACGTGATCAGCGCCCCTCAGTCACGTGATCAGCGCCTCTCAGTCACGTGATCAGCGCCTCCCAGTCACGTGATCAGTGCATGCTCAGTCACGTGATCAGTGCCTCTCAGTCACGTGATCAGTGCCTCTCAGTCACGTGATCAGTGCATGCTCAGTCACGTGATCAGTGCATGCTCAGCCACGTGATCAGGGCCTGCTCAGTCACGTGATCAGGGTCTGCTGAATCAAGGGATTAGCGCTTGCTCAGCTGCATGCTTAATCCCTGCTCAGCTGCGTGACTCGTGCCTGATCAGCTGTGTGATTAGTCCCTGCTCAGCTGCGTGATTAGTGCCTGCTCAAGACCGGGTTAGGAGCCGGCTGAGTGACGTGATTAGAGTCTGCTTAGCCACTTCATGACAGTCTGCTCAGCTCCATGATTATTGCCTGCTAAGCTGCGTGATTCCTGCCTGCTCAGCTTCTTGATTATTGCCTGCTGAGCTGCGTGATTCCTGCTTGCTCAGCTCCATATTTATTGCCTGCTGAGCTGCGTGATTCCTGCCTGCTCAGCTTCTTGATTATTGCATGCTGAGCTGCGTGATTCCTGTTTGCTCAGCTCCATGATTATTGCCTGCTGAGCTGCGTGATTCCTGCTTGCTCAGCTCCATGATTTTTGCTTGCTGAGCTGCATAATAAGTGCCTGCTCAGTCCCCAGAGAGGAGCCGGCTGAATCACGTGATTAGAGTCTGCTTATCCAGTTCATTACAGCCTTCAGCTCCAATTATTATTGCCTGCTAAGTTGCGTGATTCCTGCCTGCTCAGGTCCGTGAGTATTGCCTGCTGAGTTGCGTGATTCCTGCCAGCTCAGCTCCATGATTATTGCCTGCTGAGCTGCGCGATTCCTGACTGCTAGCTTCTTGATTATTGGCTGCTGAGCTGCCTGATTCCTGCCTGCTCTGCTTCTTGATTATTGCCTGCTGAGCTGCGTGATTCCTGCTTGCTCAGCTCCAGGATTATTGCCTGCTGAGCTGCGTGATTCGTGCCTGCTCAGCTCCTTGATTACTGTCTGCTGAGCTGCGTGATTCCTGCCTGCTCAGCTCCAGGAGTATTGTCTGCTGGGCTGCAAGATTCGTGTCTGCTCAGTCACGGGTGTCAAGCCTGCTGAGTCACGTGTTTAGAGTCTGCTTAGCCACTTAATGGCAGTCTGCTCAGCTCCTTGATTTTTGCCAGCTGAGCTGCGAGATTCGTGCCTGCTCAGCTCCTTGATCTTTGCCTGCTGAGCTGTGTGATTCCTGCCTGCTCAGCTCCATGAGTATTGCCTGCTGAGCTGCATGATTGGTGTCTGCTGAGCTGCACCATTTGTGTCTGCTGAGCTGCACCATTGGTGTCTGCTGAGCTGCCCAAATTGTGTCTGCTCAGTCACGGGTGTAGAGCCTGCTGCGTCACGTGTTTAGAGTCTGCTTAACCACTTCATTACAGTTTGCTCAGCTCCTTGACGATTTCCTGCTCCTCTCCGTGATTAGTGCCCTCTTAGCCAAGTGATTAGTGCCTGCTCAGCTCTTTGATTATTGCCTCCTGAAGCACGTGATCAGTGCATGATAGCCACGTGATCAGCGCCTCTCAGTCACGTGATCAGCGCCCCTCAGTCACGTGATCAGCGCCTCTCAGTCACGTGATCAGTGCCTCCAGTCACGTGATCAGTGCATGCTCAGTCACGTGATCAGTGCCTCTCAGTCACGTGATCAGTGCCTCTCAGTCACGTGATCAGTGCATGCTCAGTCACGTGATCAGTGCATGCTCAGCCACGTGATCAGGGCCTGCTCAGTCACGTGATCAGGGTCTGCTGAATCAAGGGATTAGCGCTTGCTCAGCTGCATGCTTAATCCCTGCTCAGCTGCGTGACTCGTGCCTGATCAGCTGTGTGATTAGTCCCTGCTCAGCTGCGTGATTAGTGCCTGCTCAAGACCGGGTTAGGAGCCGGCTGAGTGACGTGATTAGAGTCTGCTTAGCCACTTCATGACAGTCTGCTCAGCTCCATGATTATTGCCTGCTAAGCTGCGTGATTCCTGCCTGCTCAGCTTCTTGATTATTGCCTGCTGAGCTGCGTGATTCCTGCTTGCTCAGCTCCATATTTATTGCCTGCTGAGCTGCGTGATTCCTGCCTGCTCAGCTTCTTGATTATTGCATGCTGAGCTGCGTGATTCCTGTTTGCTCAGCTCCATGATTATTGCCTGCTGAGCTGCGTGATTCCTGCTTGCTCAGCTCCATGATTTTTGCTTGCTGAGCTGCATAATAAGTGCCTGCTCAGTCCCCAGAGAGGAGCCGGCTGAATCACGTGATTAGAGTCTGCTTATCCAGTTCATTACAGCCTTCAGCTCCAATTATTATTGCCTGCTAAGTTGCGTGATTCCTGCCTGCTCAGGTCCGTGAGTATTGCCTGCTGAGTTGCGTGATTCCTGCCAGCTCAGCTCCATGATTATTGCCTGCTGAGCTGCGCGATTCCTGACTGCTAGCTTCTTGATTATTGGCTGCTGAGCTGCCTGATTCCTGCCTGCTCTGCTTCTTGATTATTGCCTGCTGAGCTGCGTGATTCGTGCCTGCTCAGCTCCTTGATTACTGTCTGCTGAGCTGCGTGATTCCTGCCTGCTCAGCTCCAGGAGTATTGTCTGCTGGGCTGCAAGATTCGTGTGTGCTCAGTCACGGGTGTCAAGCCTGCTGAGTCACGTGTTTAGAGTCTGCTTAGCCACTTAATGGCAGTCTGCTCAGCTCCTTGATTTTTGCCAGCTGAGCTGCGAGATTCGTGCCTGCTCAGCTCCTTGATCTTTGCCTGCTGAGCTGTGTGATTCCTGCCTGCTCAGCTCCATGAGTATTGCCTGCTGAGCTGCATGATTGGTGTCTGCTGAGCTGCACCATTTGTGTCTGCTGAGCTGCACCATTGGTGTCTGCTGAGCTGCCCAAATTGTGTCTGCTCAGTCACGGGTGTAGAGCCTGCTGCGTCACGTGTTTAGAGTCTGCTTAACCACTTCATTACAGTTTGCTCAGCTCCTTGACGATTTCCTGCTCCTCTCCGTGATTAGTGCCCTCTTAGCCAAGTGATTAGTGCCTGCTCAGCTCTTTGATTATTGCCTCCTGAAGCACGTGATCAGTGCATGATAGCCACGTGATCAGCGCCTCTCAGTCACGTGATCAGCGCCCCTCAGTCACGTGATCAGCGCCTCTCAGTCACGTGATCAGTGCCTCTCAGTCACGTGATCAGTGCATGCTCAGTCACGTGATCAGTGCCTCTCAGTCACGTGATCAGTGCCTCTCAGTCACGTGATCAGTGCATGCTCAGTCACGTGATCAGTGCATGCTCAGCCACGTGATCAGGGCCTGCTCAGTCACGTGATCAGGGTCTGCTGAATCAAGGGATTAGCGCTTGCTCAGCTGCATGCTTAATCCCTGCTCAGCTGCGTGACTCGTGCCTGATCAGCTGTGTGATTAGTCCCTGCTCAGCTGCGTGATTAGTGCCTGCTCAAGACCGGGTTAGGAGCCGGCTGAGTGACGTGATTAGAGTCTGCTTAGCCACTTCATTACAGTCTGCTCAGCTCCATGATTATTGCCTGCTAAGCTGCGTGATTCCTGCCTGCTCAGCTTCTTGATTATTGCCTGCTGAGCTGCGTGATTCCTGCTTGCTCAGCTCCATATTTATTGCCTGCTGAGCTGCGTGATTCCTGCCTGCTCAGCTTCTTGATTATTGCATGCTGAGCTGCGTGATTCCTGTTTGCTCAGCTCCATGATTATTGCCTGCTGAGCTGCGTGATTCCTGCTTGCTCAGCTCCATGATTTTTGCTTGCTGAGCTGCATAATAAGTGCCTGCTCAGTCCCCAGAGAGGAGCCGGCTGAATCACGTGATTAGAGTCTGCTTATCCAGTTCATTACAGCCTTCAGCTCCAATTATTATTGCCTGCTAAGTTGCGTGATTCCTGCCTGCTCAGGTCCGTGAGTATTGCCTGCTGAGTTGCGTGATTCCTGCCAGCTCAGCTCGAGGATTATTGCCTGCTGAGCTGCGTGATTCGTGCCTGCTCAGCTCCTTGATTACTGTCTGCTGAGCTGCGTGATTCCTGCCTGCTCAGCTCCAGGAGTATTGTCTGCTGGGCTGCCAGATTCGTGTCTGCTCAGTCACGGGTGTCAAGCCTGCTGAGTCCCGTGTTTAGAGTCTGCTTAGCCACTTAATGGCAGTCTGCTCAGCTCCTTGATTTTTGCCAGCTGAGCTGCGAGATTCGTGCCTGCTCAGCTCCTTGATCTTTGCCTGCTGAGCTGTGTGATTCCTGCCTGCTCAGCTCCATGAGTATTGCCTGCTGAGCTGCATGATTGGTGTCTGCTGAGCTGCACCATTTGTGTCTGCTGAGCTGCACCATTGGTGTCTGCTGAGCTGCCCAAATTGTGTCTGCTCAGTCACGGGTGTAGAGCCTGCTGCGTCACGTGTTTAGAGTCTGCTTAACCACTTCATTACAGTTTGCTCAGCTCCTTGACGATTTCCTGCTCCTCTCCGTGATTAGTGCCCTCTTAGCCAAGTGATTAGTGCCTGCTCAGCTCTTTGATTATTGCCTCCTGAAGCACGTGATCAGTGCATGATAGCCACGTGATCAGCGCCTCTCAGTCACGTGATCAGCGCCCCTCAGTCACGTGATCAGCGCCTCTCAGTCACGTGATCAGTGCCTCTCAGTCACGTGATCAGTGCCTCTCAGTCACGTGATCAGTGCCTCTCAGTCACGTGATCAGTGCATGCTCAGTCACGTGATCAGTGCATGCTCAGCCACGTGATCAGGGCCTGCTCAGTCACGTGATCAGGGTCTGCTGAATCAAGGGATTAGCGCTTGCTCAGCTGCATGCTTAATCCCTGCTCAGCTGCGTGACTCGTGCCTGATCAGCTGTGTGATTAGTCCCTGCTCAGCTGCGTGATTAGTGCCTGCTCAAGACCGGGTTAGGAGCCGGCTGAGTGACGTGATTAGAGTCTGCTTAGCCACTTCATTACAGTCTGCTCAGCTCCATGATTATTGCCTGCTAAGCTGCGTGATTCCTGCCTGCTCAGCTTCTTGATTATTGCCTGCTGAGCTGCGTGATTCCTGCTTGCTCAGCTCCATATTTATTGCCTGCTGAGCTGCGTGATTCCTGCCTGCTCAGCTTCTTGATTATTGCATGCTGAGCTGCGTGATTCCTGTTTGCTCAGCTCCATGATTATTGCCTGCTGAGCTGCGTGATTCCTGCTTGCTCAGCTCCATGATTTTTGCTTGCTGAGCTGCATAATAAGTGCCTGCTCAGTCCCCAGAGAGGAGCCGGCTGAATCACGTGATTAGAGTCTGCTTATCCAGTTCATTACAGCCTTCAGCTCCAATTATTATTGCCTGCTAAGTTGCGTGATTCCTGCCTGCTCAGGTCCGTGAGTATTGCCTGCTGAGTTGCGTGATTCCTGCCAGCTCAGCTCCATGATTATTGCCTGCTGAGCTGCGCGATTCCTGACTGCTAGCTTCTTGATTATTGGCTGCTGAGCTGCCTGATTCCTGCCTGCTCTGCTTCTTGATTATTGCCTGCTGAGCTGCGTGATTCCTGCTTGCTCAGCTCCAGGATTATTGCCTGCTGAGCTGCGTGATTCGTGCCTGCTCAGCTCCTTGATTACTGTCTGCTGAGCTGCGTGATTCCTGCCTGCTCAGCTCCAGGAGTATTGTCTGCTGGGCTGCAAGATTCGTGTCTGCTCAGTCACGGGTGTCAAGCCTGCTGAGTCACGTGTTTAGAGTCTGCTTAGCCACTTAATGGCAGTCTGCTCAGCTCCTTGATTTTTGCCAGCTGAGCTGCGAGATTCGTGCCTGCTCAGCTCCTTGATCTTTGCCTGCTGAGCTGTGTGATTCCTGCCTGCTCAGCTCCATGAGTATTGCCTGCTGAGCTGCATGATTGGTGTCTGCTGAGCTGCACCATTTGTGTCTGCTGAGCTGCACCATTGGTGTCTGCTGAGCTGCCCAAATTGTGTCTGCTCAGTCACGGGTGTAGAGCCTGCTGCGTCACGTGTTTAGAGTCTGCTTAACCACTTCATTACAGTTTGCTCAGCTCCTTGACGATTTCCTGCTCCTCTCCGTGATTAGTGCCCTCTTAGCCAAGTGATTAGTGCCTGCTCAGCTCTTTGATTATTGCCTCCTGAAGCACGTGATCAGTGCATGATAGCCACGTGATCAGCGCCTCTCAGTCACGTGATCAGCGCCCCTCAGTCACGTGATCAGCGCCTCTCAGTCACGTGATCAGTGCCTCTCAGTCACGTGATCAGTGCATGCTCAGTCACGTGATCAGTGCCTCTCAGTCACGTGATCAGTGCCTCTCAGTCACGTGATCAGTGCATGCTCAGTCACGTGATCAGTGCATGCTCAGCCACGTGATCAGGGCCTGCTCAGTCACGTGATCAGGGTCTGCTGAATCAAGGGATTAGCGCTTGCTCAGCTGCATGCTTAATCCCTGCTCAGCTGCGTGACTCGTGCCTGATCAGCTGTGTGATTAGTCCCTGCTCAGCTGCGTGATTAGTGCCTGCTCAAGACCGGGTTAGGAGCCGGCTGAGTGACGTGATTAGAGTCTGCTTAGCCACTTCATGACAGTCTGCTCAGCTCCATGATTATTGCCTGCTAAGCTGCGTGATTCCTGCCTGCTCAGCTTCTTGATTATTGCCTGCTGAGCTGCGTGATTCCTGCTTGCTCAGCTCCATATTTATTGCCTGCTGAGCTGCGTGATTCCTGCCTGCTCAGCTTCTTGATTATTGCATGCTGAGCTGCGTGATTCCTGTTTGCTCAGCTCCATGATTATTGCCTGCTGAGCTGCGTGATTCCTGCTTGCTCAGCTCCATGATTTTTGCTTGCTGAGCTGCATAATAAGTGCCTGCTCAGTCCCCAGAGAGGAGCCGGCTGAATCACGTGATTAGAGTCTGCTTATCCAGTTCATTACAGCCTTCAGCTCCAATTATTATTGCCTGCTAAGTTGCGTGATTCCTGCCTGCTCAGGTCCGTGAGTATTGCCTGCTGAGTTGCGTGATTCCTGCCAGCTCAGCTCCATGATTATTGCCTGCTGAGCTGCGCGATTCCTGACTGCTAGCTTCTTGATTATTGGCTGCTGAGCTGCCTGATTCCTGCCTGCTCTGCTTCTTGATTATTGCCTGCTGAGCTGCGTGATTCCTGCTTGCTCAGCTCCAGGATTATTGCCTGCTGAGCTGCGTGATTCGTGCCTGCTCAGCTCCTTGATTACTGTCTGCTGAGCTGCGTGATTCCTGCCTGCTCAGCTCCAGGAGTATTGTCTGCTGGGCTGCAAGATTCGTGTCTGCTCAGTCACGGGTGTCAAGCCTGCTGAGTCACGTGTTTAGAGTCTGCTTAGCCACTTAATGGCAGTCTGCTCAGCTCCTTGATTTTTGCCAGCTGAGCTGCGAGATTCGTGCCTGCTCAGCTCCTTGATCTTTGCCTGCTGAGCTGTGTGATTCCTGCCTGCTCAGCTCCATGAGTATTGCCTGCTGAGCTGCATGATTGGTGTCTGCTGAGCTGCACCATTTGTGTCTGCTGAGCTGCACCATTGGTGTCTGCTGAGCTGCCCAAATTGTGTCTGCTCAGTCACGGGTGTAGAGCCTGCTGCGTCACGTGTTTAGAGTCTGCTTAACCACTTCATTACAGTTTGCTCAGCTCCTTGACGATTTCCTGCTCCTCTCCGTGATTAGTGCCCTCTTAGCCAAGTGATTAGTGCCTGCTCAGCTCTTTGATTATTGCCTCCTGAAGCACGTGATCAGTGCATGATAGCCACGTGATCAGCGCCTCTCAGTCACGTGATCAGCGCCCCTCAGTCACGTGATCAGCGCCTCTCAGTCACGTGATCAGTGCCTCTCAGTCACGTGATCAGTGCATGCTCAGTCACGTGATCAGTGCCTCTCAGTCACGTGATCAGTGCCTCTCAGTCACGTGATCAGTGCATGCTCAGTCACGTGATCAGTGCATGCTCAGCCACGTGATCAGGGCCTGCTCAGTCACGTGATCAGGGTCTGCTGAATCAAGGGATTAGCGCTTGCTCAGCTGCATGCTTAATCCCTGCTCAGCTGCGTGACTCGTGCCTGATCAGCTGTGTGATTAGTCCCTGCTCAGCTGCGTGATTAGTGCCTGCTCAAGACCGGGTTAGGAGCCGGCTGAGTGACGTGATTAGAGTCTGCTTAGCCACTTCATGACAGTCTGCTCAGCTCCATGATTATTGCCTGCTAAGCTGCGTGATTCCTGCCTGCTCAGCTTCTTGATTATTGCCTGCTGAGCTGCGTGATTCCTGCTTGCTCAGCTCCATATTTATTGCCTGCTGAGCTGCGTGATTCCTGCCTGCTCAGCTTCTTGATTATTGCATGCTGAGCTGCGTGATTCCTGTTTGCTCAGCTCCATGATTATTGCCTGCTGAGCTGCGTGATTCCTGCTTGCTCAGCTCCATGATTTTTGCTTGCTGAGCTGCATAATAAGTGCCTGCTCAGTCCCCAGAGAGGAGCCGGCTGAATCACGTGATTAGAGTCTGCTTATCCAGTTCATTACAGCCTTCAGCTCCAATTATTATTGCCTGCTAAGTTGCGTGATTCCTGCCTGCTCAGGTCCGTGAGTATTGCCTGCTGAGTTGCGTGATTCCTGCCAGCTCAGCTCCATGATTATTGCCTGCTGAGCTGCGCGATTCCTGACTGCTAGCTTCTTGATTATTGGCTGCTGAGCTGCCTGATTCCTGCCTGCTCTGCTTCTTGATTATTGCCTGCTGAGCTGCGTGATTCCTGCTTGCTCAGCTCCAGGATTATTGCCTGCTGAGCTGCGTGATTCGTGCCTGCTCAGCTCCTTGATTACTGTCTGCTGAGCTGCGTGATTCCTGCCTGCTCAGCTCCAGGAGTATTGTCTGCTGGGCTGCAAGATTCGTGTCTGCTCAGTCACGGGTGTCAAGCCTGCTGAGTCACGTGTTTAGAGTCTGCTTAGCCACTTAATGGCAGTCTGCTCAGCTCCTTGATTTTTGCCAGCTGAGCTGCGAGATTCGTGCCTGCTCAGCTCCTTGATCTTTGCCTGCTGAGCTGTGTGATTCCTGCCTGCTCAGCTCCATGAGTATTGCCTGCTGAGCTGCATGATTGGTGTCTGCTGAGCTGCACCATTTGTGTCTGCTGAGCTGCACCATTGGTGTCTGCTGAGCTGCCCAAATTGTGTCTGCTCAGTCACGGGTGTAGAGCCTGCTGCGTCACGTGTTTAGAGTCTGCTTAACCACTTCATTACAGTTTGCTCAGCTCCTTGACGATTTCCTGCTCCTCTCCGTGATTAGTGCCCTCTTAGCCAAGTGATTAGTGCCTGCTCAGCTCTTTGATTATTGCCTCCTGAAGCACGTGATCAGTGCATGATAGCCACGTGATCAGCGCCTCTCAGTCACGTGATCAGCGCCCCTCAGTCACGTGATCAGCGCCTCTCAGTCACGTGATCAGTGCCTCTCAGTCACGTGATCAGTGCATGCTCAGTCACGTGATCAGTGCCTCTCAGTCACGTGATCAGTGCCTCTCAGTCACGTGATCAGTGCATGCTCAGTCACGTGATCAGTGCATGCTCAGCCACGTGATCAGGGCCTGCTCAGTCACGTGATCAGGGTCTGCTGAATCAAGGGATTAGCGCTTGCTCAGCTGCATGCTTAATCCCTGCTCAGCTGCGTGACTCGTGCCTGATCAGCTGTGTGATTAGTCCCTGCTCAGCTGCGTGATTAGTGCCTGCTCAAGACCGGGTTAGGAGCCGGCTGAGTGACGTGATTAGAGTCTGCTTAGCCACTTCATGACAGTCTGCTCAGCTCCATGATTATTGCCTTGCTAAGTTGCGTGATTCCTGCCTGCTCAGGTCCGTGAGTATTGCCTGCTGAGTTGCGTGATTCCTGCCAGCTCAGCTCCATGATTATTGCCTGCTGAGCTGCGCGATTCCTGACTGCTAGCTTTTGATTATTGGCTGCTGAGCTGCCTGATATTCCTGCCTGCTCTGCTTCTTGATTATTGCCTGCTGAGCTGCGTGATTCCTGCTGCTCAGCTCCAGGATTATTGCCTGCTGAGCTGCGTGATTCGTGCCTGCTCAGCTCCTTGATTACTGTCTGCTGAGCTGCGTGATTCCTGCCTGCTCAGCTCCAGGAGTATTGTCTGCTGGGCTGCAAGATTCGTGTGTGCTCAGTCACGGGTGTCAAGCCTGCTGAGTCACGTGTTTAGAGTCTGCTTAGCCACTTAATGGCAGTCTGCTCAGCTCCTTGATTTTGCCAGCTGAGCTGCGAGATTCGTGCCTGCTCAGCTCCTTGATCTTTGCCTGCTGAGCTGTGTGATTCCTGCCTGCTCAGCTCCATGAGTATTGCCTGCTGAGCTGCATGATTGGTGTCTGCTGAGCTGCACCATTTGTGTCTGCTGAGCTGCACCATTGGTGTCTGCTGAGCTGCCCAAATTGTGTCTGCTCAGTCACGGGTGTAGAGCCTGCTGCGTCACGTGTTTAGAGTCTGCTTAACCACTTCATTACAGTTTGCTCAGCTCCTTGACGATTTCCTGCTCCTCTCCGTGATTAGTGCCCTCTTAGCCAAGTGATTAGTGCCTGCTCAGCTCTTTGATTATTGCCTCCTGAAGCACGTGATCAGTGCATGATAGCCACGTGATCAGCGCCTCTCAGTCACGTGATCAGCGCCCCTCAGTCACGTGATCAGCGCCCTCTCAGTCACGTGATCAGTGCCTCCCAGTCACGTGATCAGTGCATGCTCAGTCACGTGATCAGTTGCCTCTCAGTCACGTGATCAGTGCCTCTCAGTCACGTGATCAGTGCATGCTCAGTCACGTGATCAGTGCATGCTCAGCCACGTGATCAGGGCCTGCTCAGTCACGTGATCAGGGTCTGCTGAATCAAGGGATTAGCGCTTGCTCAGCTGCATGCTTAATCCCTGCTCAGCTGCGTGACTCGTGCCTGATCAGCTGTGTGATTAGTCCCTGCTCAGCTGCGTGATTAGTGCCTGCTCAAGACCGGGTTAGGAGCCGGCTGAGTGACGTTGATTAGAGTCTGCTTAGCCAACTTCATGACAGTCTGCTCAGCTCCATGATTATTGCCTGCTAAGCTGCGTGATTCCTGCCTGCTCAGCTTCTTGATTATTGCCTGCTGAGCTGCGTGATTCCTGCTTGCTCAGCTCCATATTTATTGCCTGCTGAGCTGCGTGATTCCTGCCTGCTCAGCTTCTTGATTATTGCATGCTGAGCTGCGTGATTCCTGTTTGCTCAGCTCCATGATTATTGCCTGCTGAGCTGCGTGATTCCTGCTTGCTCAGCTCCATGATTTTGCTTGCTGAGCTGCATAATAAGTGCCTGCTCAGTCCCCAGAGAGGAGCCGGCTGAATCACGTGATTAGAGTCTGCTTATCCAGTTCATTACAGCCTTCAGCTCCAATTATTATTGCCTGCTAAGTTGCGTGATTCCTGCCTGCTCAGGTCCGTGAGTATTGCCTGCTGAGTTGCGTGATTCCTGCCAGCTCAGCTCCATGATTAATTGCCTGCTGATCTGCACGATTCCTGAAACTGCTAGCTTCTGGATTATTGCTGCTGGCTGAATGATTCCTTGCTTGTCCAGCTCCAGGATTATTGCTGCTTGACTGCGGATTCAGTGCCTGCTCACTCCTTGATACTGTCTGCTGAGCTGCGTGATTCCTGCCTTGCTCAGCTCCCAGGAGTATTGTCTTGCTGGGCTGCCAAGATTTCGTGTCTGCTAGTCACGGGTGTTCAAGCCTGCTGCAGTCACGTGTTAGAGTCTGCTTAGCCAACTTAATGGCAGTCTGCTCAGCTCCTTGATTTTTGCCAGACTGAGCTGCGAGATTCGTGCCTGCCTCAGTCCTTGATCTTGCCTGCTGAGCTGTGTGATTCCTGCCTGCTCAGCTCCATGAGTATTGCCTGCTGAGCTGCATTGATTGGTGTCTGCTGAGCTGCACCCATTGTGTCTGCTGAGCTGCACCATTGGTGTCTGCTGAGCTGCCCAAATTGTGTCTGCTCAGTCACGGGTTGTAGAGCCTGCTGCGTCACGTGTTTTAGAGTCTGCTTAACCACTTCATTACAGTTTGCTCAGCTCCTTGACGATTTCCTGCTCCTCTCCGTGATTAGTGCCCTCTTAGCCAAGTGATTAGTGCCTGCTCAGCTCTTTGATTATTGCCTCCTGAAGCACGTGATCAGTGCATGATAGCCACGTGATCAGCGCCTCTCAGTCACGTGATCAGCGCCCCTCAGTCACGTGATCAGCGCCTCTCAGTCACGTGATCAGCTGCCTCCCAGTCACGTGATCAGTGCATGCTCAGTCACGTGATCAGTGCCTCTCAGTCACGTGATCAGTGCCTCTCAGTCACGTGATCAGTGCATGCTCAGTCACGTGATCAGTGCATGCTCAGCCACGTGATCAGGGCCTGCTCAGTCACGTGATCAGGGTCTGCTGAATCAAGGGATTAGCGCTTGCTCAGCTGCATGCTTAATCCCTGCTCAGCTGCGTGACTCGTGCCTGATCAGCTGTGTGATTAGTCCCTGCTCAGCTGCGTGATTAGTGCCTGCTCAAGACCGGGTTAGGAGCCGGCTGAGTGACGTGATTAGAGTCTGCTTAGCCACTTCATGACAGTCTGCTCAGCTCCAATGATTATTGCCTGCTAAGCTGCGTGATTCCTGCACTGCTCAGCTTTCTTGATTATTTGCCTGCTGAGCTGCGTGATTCCTGCTGCTCAGCTCCATATTTATTGCCTGCTGAGCTGCGTGATCTCTGCCTGCTCAGCTTCTCTGATTATTGCATGCTGAGCTGCGTGATTCCTGTTTGCTCAGCTCCATGATTATTGCCTGCTGACGCTGCGTGATTCCTGCTTGCTCAGCTCCATGATTTGCTTGCTGAGCTGCATAATAAGTGCCCTGCTCAGTCCCAGAGAGGAGCCGGGCTGAATCACGGTGATTAGAGTCTGCTTATCCAGTTCATTACAGCCTTCAGCTCCAATTATTATTGCCTGCTAAGTTGCCTGATTCCTGCCTGCTCAGGTCCGTGAGTATTGCCTGCTGAGTTGCGTGATTCCTGCCAGCTCAGCTCCATGATTATTGCCTGCTGAGCTGCGCGATTCCTGACTGCTAGCTTCTTGATTATTGGCTGCTGAGCTGCCTGATTCCTGCCTGCTCTGCTTCTTTGATTATTGCCTGCTGAGCTGCGTGATTCCTGCTTGCTCAGCTCCAGGATTATTGCCTGCTGAGCTGCGTGATTCGTGCCTGCTCAGCTCCTTGATTACTGTCTGCTGAGCTGCGTGATTCCTGCCTGCTCAGCTCCAGGAGTATTGTCTGCTGGGCTGCAAGATTCGTGTCTGCTCAGTCACGGGTGTCAAGCCTGCTGAGTCACGTGTTTAGAGTCTGCTTAGCCACTTAATGGCAGTCTGCTCAGCTCCTTGATTTTTGCCAGCTGAGCTGCGAGATTCGTGCCTGCTCAGCTCCTTGATCTTTGCCTGCTGAGCTGTGTGATTCCTGCCTGCTCAGCTCCATGAGTATTGCCTGCTGAGCTGCATGATTGGTGTCTGCTGAGCTGCACCATTGTGTCTGCTGAGCTGCACCATTGGTGTCTGCTGAGCTGCCCAAATTGTGTCTGCTCAAGTCACGGGTGTGTAGAGCCTGCTGCGTCACGTGTTTTAGAGTCTGCTTAACCACTTCATTACAGTTTGCTCAGCTCCTTGACGATTTCCTGCTCCTCTCCGTGATTAGTGCCCTCTTAGCCAAGTGATTAGTGCGCTCAGCCTCTTTGATTATTGCCTCCTGAAGCACGTGATCAGTGCATGATAGCACGTGATCAGCGCCTCTCAGGACGTGATCAGCGCCCCTCAGTCACGTGATAAGCGCCTCTCAGTCACGTGATCAGTGCCTAATGCTCAGTCAAGTGATCAGTGCCTCTCAGTACGGTGATCATTCCTCTCGTAAAGTGATAAGTGCATGCTCAGTCACGTGATCAAGTGCATGCTCAGCAACGTGATAAGGGCCTGCTCAGTCAAGTGATCAGGGTCTGCTGAATCAAGGATTAGCGCTTTCGATCAGCTGCATGCTTAATCCATGCTCAGCTGCGTGACTCGTGCCTGATCAGCTGTGTGATTAGTCCCTGCTCAGCTGCGTGATTAGTGCCTGCTCAAGGACCGGGTTAGGAGCCGGCTGAGTGACGTGATTAGAGTCTGCTTAGCCACTTCATGACAGTCTGCTCAGCTCCATGATTATTGCCTGCTAAGCTGCGTGATTCCTGCCTGCCTCAGCTTCTTGATTATTGCCTGCTGAGCTGCGTGATTCCTGCTTGCTCAGCTCCATATTTATTGCCTGCTGAGCTGCGTGATTCCTGCCTGCTCAGCTTCTTGATTATTGCATGCTGAGCTGCGTGATTCCTGTTTGCTCAGCTCCATGATTATTGCCTGCTGAGCTGCGTGATTCCTGCTTGCTCAGCTCCATGATTTTGCTTGCTGAGCTGCATAATAAGTGCCTGTCAGTCACCAGAGAGGAGCCGGCTGAATCACGTGATTAGAGTCTGCTTATCCAGTTCATTACAGCCTTCAGCTCCAATTATTATTGCCTGCTAAGTTGCGTGATTCCTGCCTGCTCAGGTCCGTGCCGTGAGTATTGCCTGCTGAGTTGCGTGATTCCTGCCAGCTCAGCTCCATGATTATTTGCGCTGCTGAGCTGCCTGATTCCTGCCTGCTCTGCTTCTTGATTATTGCCTGCTGAGCTGCGTGATTCCTGCTTGCTCAGCTCCAGGATTATTGCCTGCTGAGCTGCGTGATTCGTGCTGCTCAGCTCCTTGATTACTGTCTGCTGAGCTGCGTGATTCCTGCCTGCTCAGCTCCAGGAGTATTGTCTGCTGGGCTGCAAGATTCGTGTGTGCTCAGTCACGGGTGTCAAGCCTGCTGAGTCACGTGTTTAGAGTCTGCTTAGCCACTTAATGCAGTCAGTCTGCTCAGCTCCTTGATTTTTGCCAGCTGAGCTGCGAGATTCGTGCCTGCTCAGCTCCTTGATCTTTGCCTGCTGAGCTGTGTGATTCCTGCCTGCTCAGCTCCATGAGTATTGCCTGCTGAGCTGCATGATTGGTGTCTGCTGAGCTGCACCATTTGTGTCTGCTGAGCTGCACCATTGGTGTCTGCTGAGCTGCCCAAATTGTGTCTGCTCAGTCACGGGGTGAGCCTGCCTGCGTCACCGTGTTTAGAGTCTGCTTAACCACTTCATTACAGTTTGCTCAGCTCCTTGACGATTTCCTGCTCCTCTCCGTGATTAGTGCCCTCTTAGCCAAGTGATTAGTGCCTGCTCAGCTCTTTGATTATTGCCTCCTGAAGCACGTGATCAGTGCATGATAGCCACGTGATCAGCGCCTCTCAGTCACGTGATCAGCGCCCTCAGTCACGTGATCAGCGCCTCTCAGTCACGTGATCAGTGCCTCCCAGTCACGTGATCAGTGCATGCTCAGTCACGTGATCAGTGCCTCTCAGTCACGTGATCAGTGCCTCTCAGTCACGTGATCAGTGCATGCTCAGTCACGTGATCAGTGCATGCTCAGCCACGTGATCAGGGCCTGCTCAGTCACGTGATCAGGGTCTGCTGAATCAAGGGATTAGCGCTTGCTCAGCTGCATGCTTAATCCCTGCTCAGCTGCGTGACTCGTGCCTGATCAGCTGTGTGATTAGTCCCTGCTCAGCTGCGTGATTAGTGCCTGCTGCTCAAGACCGGGTTAGGAGCCGGCTGAGTGACGTGATTAGAGTCTGCTTAGCCACTTCATGACAGTCTGCTCAGCTCCATGATTATTGCCTGCTAAGCTGCGTGATTCCTGCCTGCTCAGCTTCTTGATTATTGCCTGCTGAGCTGCGTGATTCCTGCTTGCTCAGCTCCATATTTATTGCCTGCTGAGCTGCGTGATTCCTGCCTGCTCAGCTTCTTGATTATTGCATGCTGAGCTGCGTGATTCCTGTTTGCTCAGCTCCATGATTATTGCCTGCT
>NW_020867720.1:0-20925 GCF_003369695.1 Bos indicus x Bos taurus
GGGGGTCGTCTCACCATTAGAAGTTAGAGGAGAAATTGGGATCAGAAATGGGCTGTCAGTGGCAGAATGGGAAGAGAATTGTACACCAGGAAAAAAGTGATAAAAGAAATCTCCCATGTTTCCCACCAAGGTTTTAATTTTCAAACACCTCTAATGCTTGCCTAGCTCAGTGAACATTTTCTTTTAATGAGAGGAAAAGCAGTGGATTTCCTTTCATTTAATGAAACTGGAAACCAGTTCTATGGAGTGGTGGCTTTTTGGTTCTAATTTATGAGAAGGCCACTCTGGTGCACATGTGTGAGCTTGCGTGTGCATACACACACGTGAAGGTGAGCTGTCTTACTGAAGAGTCCTAAACTGTAGAAGTTGGTTGGGTATTCATAAACAGAAAAATATTTTTTTTTCTGGCTCCTTCCCCACAGCTGTGCCTGCTGAAGAGAGTCCAACCTTTCTGAGGAGAAAAGCACCCCAAGCTGGAAGTTGGCATCTAAGCTCACCTTGCCTAAGTCCCAGGTGAGCTGTACTTACAAGCGTTTCAGGCAGCCTGAATGTGGCCTTGTCTGCTTTTCTCTGCTGCCCATGATCCTGCCTTACACAGCAGATGCTCTGAGGCACATTAGCCCCGGGGTTCCCTAGGCAACTAGGATTGGCGCTGTGGGATTGGGCACCTCCCAAGCTGTGTACTGATCTCTTGGGCACCTTTCCTGTCATCTCACTCCTTTTCCCTTGAATCTTCTCTTAACTTTTTTGGTAACTGGCCTCCCATGTAATTCAGAAATGAGTGATAGGACGGCTTCTGTTGTAGCGGAGTACTGAACTACAACTTACTCTCTTCTCTAGAGTCCATTGACATTTGAAGATGTGGCCTTGTATTTTCCGAGGAAGAATGGAAAATAATGACCCCTGATGAGAAGACCCTCTACCTTGATGTAATGCAGGAACTCTATGAGGATGTCGCCTCTGTAGGTAAAGAGTCTTCCTTTCCTTTGTACAGCAATTGAGCAATCTGTTACATCCTCAGTTCATGGAAAATGCACACCTGTGAGAGTGTCCCAGTGTCCCAGCAGTGGGTTGGTTCTCAGCTTGATGGTGTGAGGGGAGAGGGAAGGCAGATCCAGATCACCTGGAGAGCTTTTTACAAATACACCTCTTTCTCCTAAGTAGACTGCTTGATCTATCATACTCTTGCCCTACCCTGCAAGCCCACTCTTGCCAGATCTTTTCCATGTCAGTAGAAAGCACAGTTTACCCAGTTGTTCAGGTCCCAAAACTCTCAGTTATCCTTTTTTCCAGTCCTTTTGTTATCCCCTACCCCCCAGCCAATCAGGGAGCAAGTACTCTTAACTCTGTCTTCAAAATAGGTCCTGAATACAACCACGTCTCAACCTCTTCTGCTCTTACCATCCTGGTCTCCGCCGCCTCATCTCTAACCAGGTCTGCTGGAATACCACAGGACTCCTGTCCCACGACATTTCCATGTGTCCTTAGGGTTAGTTCCTAGCTTCCTCATTGCACCTCCAGCCACAGCCACGGTAGAATATAAAGAAGATACTGAGTTTAAGATTCTGCCCATTTAAATGTTTGGAGTAAATAAAAGTATAGAGAGTTATTCGCTTTTTCTGAAAACAGCCTGGAATTTAGATGGCAGTCCATGACCTCCAAGTTTTATTCTCAGAGCGTTATCATTGCACCCTAAACCTAAAGTGATCTGTTTAGCACAAGGGCAAGAACCATAGACCCAACGTCCTAAGAGTTCGAGGACATTCTTGGAGAGTCTCTTTGAGGTAAACATACATATAGGAAGAGGAGAAAATTCCTTAATAGGAGCCTTTATAAAGGCTTAACAATTTTAAGATTTTGTTCCTCCATATTTTTAAAAATTAACCTCTTTATTGACTGACTTGTAGATTCACATGCATATTTAAAATGTAACACAAAGAACCCGTATACGCTTTACCCATTTTCCTCAGTGATAACTTTTGCAAACGTACATGATGTCACAACCAGGATAATAAAGTGGGTACAGTCCACTGACCTTATTCCCTCCCACACCCTACCTCGTCACCAACCTGTGCCAACCACTGATCTGCTTACAGTTTTTAAAAATTTTGTCATTTCAAAAGTACAGCTTTGGGAGATTAACTTTTCTCCTTCACAATAATTCCCTGGAAATTCATCTAAGTTATTGTGTGTATCAGTAGTTCATTCATTTTTACTGCTGAGAAGTGTTCTGTAATATTGATAAACCATTGAAAGATATTTTTGCTGTCTTCAGTCTGGGGCTATTGTGAATAAAGCTGCCATGAACATTCCTGTACAGAATTTTGTGTAGAGATGGTAAGTTTGCGTTTCTCTGGGATAGAGAGTGAAAGAGTGAAATTGCCGTTTCATATGGTAATTAGATGGTGAATGCTAAACTGGTTTTCAGAGTGGCTGCATCATTTGACCTTCCTAGCCAGCAATGGATGTGATCCTTTCTCCACATTCTTGCCATTGTTTAATAGTATTACCACTTAAAATTTTTTTTGGCTTTCTGTTAAGTATGTAATGTTATCTCATTGTGGCTTGGACTTGCATTTCGCTAATAGCTGATGATGATGTAGTTTGTCATGTGCTTATTTGCCATCTTTATATTATCTTCAGTGAAATGGCCTTTGCCATGGTTTTCATTTGGTTGTTTTTTAACTGTTGAATTTTGAGAGTTCCTGTATAGATTGTAGTGCTTTCTAGCGTATATGGTTTGCAAGTAGTTTCCCCAAGTCTGTATATTTTTCTTTTTATCCTCTTCCCATGGGTTTCCACAGAGTAAGTTTTTTATTTTGATGCCCAATTTTTCACTTTTCTTTTTACCTGTTGTATTTTTGCTATCAGGGCTAGCCATAGATCCCTAAAATTTTCTAAGTTTTTCCTAAAAGTTTTTTAAGTTTGCATTTAAGTCTGTGATTCATATTGAGTAGATTCTATATAAGATACGAAATTTAGATTGAAGCTCATTTGTTTTTTTGCCTGTGTAGGTCCAGTTGCTTCAGCCTTGTTTATTGAAAAGGCTGGCCTTCCTCCATTGAATTGCTTTTCCACTTTGGTCAAAATCAGTTGGGCATACTTGTGTATCTGTTTTGTCCCATCGAGTTATGTGTGAGTCTTTCTTCCCACTTTATTCTTTTGTCAGGATCAATTTTATTTTAAGCTATGCTAGGGCCTGTCCCTTTCCATGTAAAGTTTAGAATACGCTTATCTATAAGAAACTTTTTTGGAATTTTGCTAGAAATAACATTAAACTATATGTGAATTTGAGGAGGAATGATCTCTTTACTCTGTTGATTTTTCCAAAGAATGAACACAGTATGTTTTTCAGGTTTTCTTTGATTTCTTTCATCATTTAAAAAATGTTGCTACTTACCTGTTTTGGCTACACTGGGTCTTTACTGTGGTGTGCAGGCTTCCCTAGTTAGAGCTCGAGGGCTCTCTCTAGTTGCAGGGTGCTAGCTTCATTGCCCTGGGGCATGTGGGATTTTAGTTCCCCAATCAGGGATCAGACCTGAGTCCCCTGCATTGGAAGGTGGATTCTAAACCACTGGACCACCAGGGAAGTCCCATCACCAACTTTTTGATAGAGAAAAAAATTTATTTATCTATGTTTTTGTTGGAGTATAGTTGTTCATCTACTTTTTATAATTTTCAGTGTGCAGATCCTCTACATGTTTGCCAAGTATATGCAGGAGCATTTAATTTTCATTGGCACAACTGTAAATGGTATTATTTTAAATTTTTGTTAAAATAAATGTTCAGTGTTTTTATATAGGTCTGCCTCTAATTTTATGTTTTCTTCTTTTATCCTGTGACCCTACTGAACTTGCTTATGAGTTCTAAGAAGGTTTTTTTTGGTAAATTTCTTGGGGTTTTTATACATAGTCACATGATCTACAGTGCTTTTTATTTCTTTATTTATTTGTTGCCTTGTTGCAGTAGGTCCACCTTCTGGTACAATGTTGAATACGAATGGTGAGAGCAAACATCCTTGCCTTCTTCTCAATTTTATCATGGAAACGTTATGTCTTTCACTTTTACATGTGATGTTCGTGCAGGGTTTTTATTGATACTTTATCAGGTTGATAATAATTCCTAACTTTCCTAGGGTTTTATTTATTTATTTTTGGCTGTGCTGGGTCTTCATTGCAGCACTCGGGATCTTTTCAGTTGAAGTGTGTGAACTCTTAGTTGTGGCATACAAATTCTTCGTTGCGTCCTTTCGGTATCTAGTTCCCTGACCAGGAATTGAACCTGGGCCGCTTGTATTGGGAATGTGGAGTCTTAGCCACTGGTCCACCAGGGACGTCCCTCTTGAGTTTTTTTTATCGTTAATGGATGTAGGGTTTGTCAAATACTTTTCTGTGTCAGTCAATGGGATTATGATCTTTCAAAGCTCGTTGATATATGGTGGGTTATGTTGGTTGATTTCAAATATGGAAATCCTACTTTATCACAGTATATAATGCTTACATACTGTTACATTCAGCTTGCCAATATTTTGAGGATTTTCGTGTTGAAGTTCATGGGAGATGTTAGTCTGTAGTTTTCCTTCTGAGTACTGTCTTTGTGTGATTTTGTTACCAGGGTAATTACTGGCCTTATGAAATGATTTGGGTAATAGTTCTTCTTTTCTGGAAGAGATGATATAAAAGTGGTGTTAATTGTATAGATATTTTGTAGAATGCTCCAGTAACACTATATGAATCTGGAGATGTCTGTTTTGGAAGCTTTTTAATTATGAATTCAAGTTTTAATTTTCAGAATGCTGTTCAGATTATCTATTTCACACTGGTTGAATTCTGGTAGTTTGTAGATTTTGAGAAATTTACCCATTTTCCCCTAACTTTTAACATTTGTGAACATAAGTTGCTGATAGTATTCCCTTATTATCTCTTTAATTGCTGCAGAACGTGTAGTGATAGACCCAGTTCCTTCCTGATATGGATGGTTTGCATCTTCTTTCATTTTTGCCTAAGTTAATACAGGTTTATCAGTTCTACTAAATTTTTGAGGAGCAAGTTTTTTGTTTAGTTTCTGCTGTGATCTTTATTATTCCTTCAATTTTTATTTTCCTTTTTTTCTAGTTTCTTGAGGTAGAAACATAGATTATTTATTTGAGAGCTTTCCTCTTTGCTGTTGTGTGTCTTTAGGGCTATACATTTTCCTCTGAGCATTCCTATAGCTGCATTCCACATATTTTGATTATATTACATAATTTCATTTTCATTTAAGTATGTATTTTTAAATTTCCCTTGAGACTTTCTCTTTGAATCATGGATTATTAAGAAGTATATTTCCATTTGTTCCCATATATTTAAAATTTTTCTGTTGCCTTTCTGGTTTTGATTACCAATCTGATTCCATTTTTGTCAGATTGCTTTTTCTCACTCAAGTTGTGGGGTTTTTTTTTTTGGTTCTAGGTGTGCTGTGTGATTTGTTTTTTTGTATTCTGATCGTTTTGTCTATTATGTTAGGAGAGTCTGAGTCCTATTTAAATATTTTAATGGGCAGTCACTCTGTTTTAGTTTAGCATGTAAGTTCTTTTCTACTTTGTGGAATATGTGTCTAGTGACAGCTTAATTTTCAGAGCCTTTATGGTATTATTTTGGTCTCCTCGATTTATGTGGTACTGCTGGGATTCCCATGTGCTCCTGCTCATGCTGCCAGAGAGTGAGGAATGAGGAAGATCTTTACTTAGGCTAGAGTGTCTCTCAGTGGGAATCTCTGACCCGTAGGGATGAAGAGGCTTCCTGGGGCCGGCTGCTAGTGGCTGGTTAGCTAGGTCCATCTTGCTAGTTCTGCATGACAAATCTGATGTCTCCGATTGGAGTTCTGATGTTGTCAGACGGTTTCCCGTTTCCGATTGCGGATGGACTGAGCCTATTCAGGTAGCCTTCTGTTGCTCAGTTGAGATTTGGAAAACACGAGATCTGGATTGCCTACATTTTTGGATGTGGAGATGTAAGATACCTACTGTGTTACTCTTCTAGTCCTGGAGTCCCAAACCATTTTGCCTTCCTCTTACCACTTTATAGAATTCTCTGTTCATTGTATCTTGCATTCTTAAATGGATTTGTAGTTGTGCCCAGAAAGGAAGACCAGGGAAAAATGGGTCTGTGCCATTTTGTCCAGATTGGACCAAAAATCCCTTGTTCCTGTATTTTTAAAAAGCTGTCAGCATTGATTTTTCTTCCATGCCTACAGTTTTCTTGTTCTGGGAAACAGATGGCTGATTCTTCTGTTTATTCCAACAGGGTTAAAGCTGAAAAATGACACTGGAAATGACCCACCTGTATCTCTTCCTACATTAGAGATACAACCATCAGGATGCAAAGTATTAGGAAAGGCCACAAGGAAAGATGCTGAGACAACAGTGGGCAGTGAAAATCACGGTGATACATGCAGGGTACGGAAACGACCTCACAGTCCCGAAGCCACAGCTCTCGCCAGCCACTTCGTGCCTGGTGACGAACTGCACTGAAACTCTCAAAACGGGCCGTTTCCATGAAACTCGAGGAAATTATCTGAGTGCAGCCAACCTGTTGTTTCACTTTAGCCAAAGGAGGGAGCAGAAGGAAGAAATTCTTCATTAGAAACATGAATGATTGACCCTGACCGAAAAGGTAGGAGGCCAGAGGTTGGACTTGCAGGCTGGAGGGAGGCTGTTGCCATGGCATCTACATATCCAGCCCCTGGGCGGCTTGGGAGAGGAAGGGACCCGTGGAAGCCAGCCTGGAAAGCTGCCGAGCCGAGAGCAGGCAAGGCAGGGTGCACGCAGGCCCTCTGGACAACCTTGTCATATTTACAACTTGGGGATGAGAGGCGACTTCTGGGCATCTCCGAGGGTCAGCCCATCACCTCGGCCCACGGCCCCAGTAGTGTCACCTGAACACGGGGAATGGAGGGAAATGACCCTGGAGAGGTCCTGAGAAAGCCCTATAATAGAGCGGATGCTGGCCCCCTTTTCCTCCACCCCTCGAGAGGCAGCCTGGACAGATGGTTGTGTTCTTGGCCCAAGCCCAGGTCTGTCTCTTTTTCAGCCCTTCACAAGACTTCCTCCTGGCAGGTCTCTGGGACTGCTCTCTGCCTGCTCCTGCTGTCTCTCTTGCTCCTCTCCACCCTCCAAAGCTTTGCATCAGGGGACAGGGAAGAGTGGGAAAGACGTGTTCCTCCCAGCCCTGCCCCATCTCAGCCACGCTCCCTCCACCTCCTACCAGTGCCCTCCTGCTGCCACAGAATGTGCTGCTCCAGTCCTGGACAGCCTCAAGCAGCCCCTGTGTCCCAAAGGATTTGGGAAAGTGGGGGTCTCCTTGAGTGGAGGGCAGCTGTCAGGCCGGGGTGGGAGAGCAGATGGAGAAGAGGCTTGTAGGGTAGGCAACAACTGGGGAGACGGGGACATCTCTGGGTGAAGAGGCAGCTCTCAAGTCCCCATGTTTTTCTTGCAGGAACTGGTGTTATAGAAGGTGAACTGCCCCTTTTGTGGTCAAAAGAATCAAATCCCTGCCTGGGCACCCCTGCCCCTAGAGTTGCCTGGGGAGCGCCCGAGAGAAGGGCCTGACCCCTCGAGGAGAGGCAGGGCCTTCCAGGTGGAGAGCCCGAGGGGAGGGGTGGCCTGGTGATCCAGTACTGGCATGGGGAAGGAAGGATGGAGCTAGAGACACTCTGGTGGAGCAGGTTCTCCCCACCTGCTGGGCTCTGGGAAGGGAGATATTTGCCCTTGTCACATAGATCAGAAGTGGGGGAGCTGAACCTGCCTCTGGGTCTGCACTGCCTACCTGCCCCCCAGTCTCTGGGAGACCTGGCACAGTGGGATGGGGGAGGGGAGCACAGACTCCCAAGAGATCTAGAGAGAGAGAGAGAGGCCCGTGGCAGGGAAGGTGAGAGCAAGTCACAGGGAAGAACTGGGGGACAGTCTGAGCTGATACGGTCACAGGAGAGATGAATCCCAGAACCCCCTTGGGGAGCAAGGTCCTTACACACAAACCTCCCCACCCCAACCCAAGCCCCATCCAAGGCTTAACCAGGGGTTCCTTGGTGTTGAGTGCCACAGGCCTCTCAGTTTGGGTGGGGTGTTGGCTGGCTCCTGGGGCCGAGTGTTATAGGAGGGAAGGGATACAAGTGGGTGGGGTGGAGCTGAGACCCACGCATGACCCCATGTCTCTGTCTCCAGGCTGCCCCTCCTGCTAGGATCACACAGGAGCATCTGCTCTGGATGGGCCTGCAGCGGTCCTGGCTGTGCTGCTGACTGGTGCACCAGGAGCGGCACTGAGGGGAGCCGGGAGAGGCCCTGGCCCTCACCCCCATCCCACATCCACATCTGCCCCCTCACTGATTGCTTGCGGTCCTGGTCCTCAGTTCCTGGGACTAAGAACCACAGCAGCCTGATTGCCCCTGGGACAGAGGGGCTGAGCCTCACACCATGTGCCCTTCTCAGCCACCCAGGTCCTGGCCGAAGAGTTCTGCCTGCCTCACCCCGAGGCCTGAGGCTGCACCTGGGCTACCACGTGCCCCCCGCAGATTCCCACAGATGGAAGGGCACTGATGGCTTCCTCCCTTGTGCCAAGTTGCCTGGAAACCCCTGGTCCTGGTGGCCCCTCCTCCACCCCAACTGTGTCCCTCCAGGACCACTTCCAGGAGACTGCCAGCCTTTGGACTGCATCCCTGGAGTTCTGAGAGACTGTGACATGGGCTGCAGGGGAGGAGAGGAGCAGAGGACCAGGGGCCTCCCTGGGGCTGATGGGTAAATGTGCCCTTTTCAAGTTCGGATCTCACCCTCTGGGTGACTGGATCCCCAGCCGCAGCCTCTTCCTGGGCCAGCCTGAGAGGACCTGGGGAGGGCACTAGGGAGGGTCTTTACTTAATATGTGCGTGCCTGTGTGTGAATGTGTGTGTGAGTGTGCATGTTGAGTGCATGTGTGAGTGTGGGGATGTGTGTGTGAATTTGCATGTTCATGCATGAGGGCTTGAGTGTGTGAGCATGGGGATGTGTGGGTGTATGAGTGTGGATGAGTGTATGGGTATGAGTGCACGGATGTGTGTGTGTGAAGGTACTGGTGTGAGAGTGTGTGCGGGTGTGAATATACATGTCAGTGTGCATGTGTGAATGCGTGTGTGTGAGTGTTTATGCACACATGAGTGGCTGTGAGTTGCAGAAGGTGCTGAGCTGTTTAGTGGGTGTGCTCTGGGGGACGGGCATCCTGTCCTCCCCAGGCTCCCAGCTCTGTTGGAGCTGCCTGGGCCCTGGGAGGCCGCTTCCTAAAGTGGAGAAAGTATGTTGGAGATTCAGGGGCCCCGGGCTCAGAGACCCATCATCACCTGCAGAGAATCCCCCCTCCCCATGGGGCTCTGGCTGGTGCTGTCCGCCCCCAAAGGTATTGGCTGTGGGAGGGGTGGGGACACGTCCTCAGCACGTGCTCCTGCCACTATTTTTCTTACCATTTTGATCTTGAGTAGTTTGCTGCTGCTGCTGCTCTCCCACCTTTTCCTCATCTCCTCACTAGGCCTCTGCTGCTCTCCTCTCTGTGTACTTTATTTATTTGCAATCTCTTTTTCAGGCAGTGGAGGTTCTACGCCATCACCGACTTGAATAAGACAGCTTTCCCTTTTCTGTGTGTGATGAACTCTCCACCAGTCAGCGCAGTCTGGTCAGAGAAATGTTCTTGTTTTCAGTGTTGTCAAATCTTGTGTCTATCTAAGTTAATAAAAAAAATTATTTTAGTTCAAAAAAAAAAAAAACAGAGGCCTCTTGTTTCTGGTGTGGTGCCCCCTTGGAGGAGAGGGTCTGTTGGTGAGCTCACCCGACTCTGGTGGCCAGAAGCTGGGGGAGGGGAGCATCCTGAGGGCTATAATTGGGTGGGGTCATGGCAGGAAACCAGTGAATGTTATACTTCATATTAATAGAACAAAGGGGTAATACATAATCGTTCCAAAAGATTTAAAACATGGATTTGGTGAAATTCAGTACCCATTCATGATTTTAAAAACTTTTAAGAACATTGAAATTGTTAGGAACTCATTCTTCTGGCAAATAGTCTATAAAAAACCTCAGTGCGCATAATATTTAATGGTGAAAGAATGTTCCTAATATTGGGAACAATGCATGGTGTCTACTCTTGCCATTTCTATTCATCATTGTAGTGGAAGCTTGAGCAAATGGAATAAGCCCCCTACCCTGACAAATCCATCCGAATTGGAAAGAAATAAAGCTTTATTCACAGATCATCCTGTATGGAGAAAATAACAAGTAAAGCACAGACACAAAAAAGCCACTAGACCCATAAACAAATTTAGCAAGGCCAACGGGACACAATATCAACATCAAAATATCGCTTATACTTGTACATACTAGCACCAAAAATTCCAAAAATGAAATTAAGAAAGCAAACTGGATACACAATAGCCTTCAAAAGAATAAAACATTAGGGATAAATCCCATAAAAAATGAATAAGACCTGAAAACTAAAAATTACTTAAAACATTGTAAGACATAGCTGAGAAAATTTAAACTTAGTAAAGATATTTCATGGATTGGGAGACTCAATATGGCAACCTTCCCCAAGTTTATCTGTAGATTGAGCCCAATATCTATCAAAATCTCAGCTGAATTTCCTGTAGAAGTTGACAAGCTGATCTTAAAATGTATGCGGAATATACATTTATATCACCTTAAATAGCCAAAACATTTTGAAAAAGGAAAACAGTTGAAGGATTTATCATACCTATTCCAGAAGTCATAAAGCCACAGCAATCAAAACAGTATGCATCTTGTACAAAGATAGTCACGTAGATCAGTGGAACAGATTGAGAAAGTATGAACAAATCCTTAAATTTATGATGAGATGGGTCTTCTATTATGGCAAAATACACAACAAATATCGCCATTTTAACCATTTTAAAGTATCAAATTCAGTAGCATGAAGTACATCCCCAATATGTAACCATCACCATTATCTAATTCTAGAATATTTCCATCACCACAGATGAGAACACCATGTGCATTGTCAGTCTTCATTACCTCCCTACCCTACTCCTTGGCAAATACAAACAGGCTTTCTGTCTCTATGTATATACTTTTTATGGGTATTTCATACAAATGGAATCATATGATATGTAACCTTTTATACCTGGCTTCTTAGTGTAATATTTTGCAGTTCATTCACATTATTGTATGTTTCTTTTAATGGGAGAATAAAATTCCATTTTATGGATATATGACATTTTATTTATCCAGTCATATGTTTGTGGACATTTGTGTTGTTTCTACCTTTTTGCCATTGTGAATAGGGTTACTATGGACATTCAAGTACAGGTTTTGTTTGAACACCTGATTGCAATTTTGGGGGTCCACAACTAGGAGTAGAATTGCTGGATAACATGTTAATTCTATGTTTAACTAATGGAAGAACTCACCAAACTGTTTTACATAGAGGCTGCACCATTTACAGTCCCACTTAGTAATGTATGATGATTCCACACTCTCCAACAGTTGTTATTTTTCTTTTCTAATTTACGGTTATCCTAGTATGTGTGAAGCAATTTTCATGTGCATTTCCCTAAGGCTAATGATGTGAAATTGGACTTGCTGGTGGCTCAGACAGTAAAGAATCTGCCTGCAGTGCAGAAGACCAGGGTTTGATCCCTAGGTTGGGAAGATCCCCTGGAGAAAGTAATGGCTACCCACTCCAGTATTCTTGCCTGGAGAATTTCATGGACAGAAGAGCCTGGTGGGCTACAGTCCCTGGAATTGCAAAAGAGTTGGACATGACTGAGCAGCTGACACTTTCAACTTTCAATGACGTGGAGCATCTGTTCATTTGATTGGTAGCCATTTATGTTTTCTTTGCAGAAATATTAGTACTTTGGGATAAATTTGACAAAATTTCTGGAAGACCTGTACACTGAAAATTACAGAAGGAATTAAATACTACAAACATAAATTGATATCTCATGCTCACAGATTTGAACACTCAATATTGCTGGATGGGAGCTCTAGAAAACTGACCTATAGATTCAATGCATTCCCAATGAAGCAACAGTCGGACTTTGAAAATAAATTGACAAAGTGATTCCACCTTTCCATAGAAATACAAAAGGCTAAGGAGAGCCAAAATTTTTGAAAAAGAACAAAGATGCAGGATTTATACTACTTCATTTCAAAACTTGATATAGATCAACAATAATTCAGTGTGATCTTGGTATAAAGATAGATTTACAGATCAATGGATCAGAACAGAGTTCACAATATACTCAAAACTATATGGACGATTGCCTTTTTTTTAATTTATTTTAATTGGAGGCTAATTACGAGGTGGATGAACTATTATACAGAGTGAAGTAAGTCAGAAAGACGCCTTCTGACTGAGATGTAAATGCAGTACAACAGAAAAATAACATTTTCAGCAAAATACTGAAAACATTGGAAAAGCACATCTTTAAAAACAAACTCACATAACATACAAAAATTAACTAGATATCATGAGACAACACCAAAATACATGCCACCTGCAAAGTACTGCAGTACTGAGAAGCACTACTCCCTGGAAGCTTGAGGGCCAAGAGGTTGACGTAAGTGAACTGTGTTGTACAAACAAACTAAGGAAGATTCATAATGATGCACCCAAAGCTACACAACTAGTGGGTGGGAGATGCAAGGTAGCAGCCAGGTTTCCTGACTTTCGGCTTAGGCTTTTCTGCACTATTCTGGTCAGTTGCACCCTGTGGCAGATTCCCTCTGATCCTAGAGGACAAGTTCATGCCTTGTTTCTGGGACAAAGCCCCTGTCACATGTCCTTGCATCTAAATCCATGACTTGCGGGACTTCCCTGGAGGTCCAGTAGTTAAGATTTCAGCCTCGGGGGCTCCCCAGGTGGTTCACTGGTTGAGAATCAGCCTGCCAGTGCATGACACGTGGCTTCGATCCCTGGTCCGGGAAGATTCCACTTTGCACGGAGCAACGAAGCTGGGCTCCACAACTGTGGAAGCCTGGTGCGCTAGGTCCTGTGCTCTGAAACGAGAAGTCAGGGCAATGAGAAGTCTGAACGCTGCAAAAAAGAGTATCCCTGGCTCACCGCAGCTAGAGAGGCCCACCACAGCAACAAGGACCCATCTGCTGCTGCTAAGTCGCTTCAGTTGTGTCCGACTCTGTGTGACCCCATAGACAGCCTCCCACCAGGCTCCCCTGTCCCTGGGATTCTCCAGGCAAGAACACTGGAGTGGGGTTGCCATTTCCTTTTCCAATGCATGAAAGTGAAAAGTGAAAGTGAAGTCGCTCAGTCATGTCCGACTCTTAGCGACCCCATGGACTGCAGCCCACCAGGCTCCTCCATCCATGGGATTCTCCAGGCAAGAGTACTGGAGTGGGGTGCCATTGCCTTCTCCAAAGACCCAGCACAGCCAAAGTAAATATATAAATAAAAAATTATAAAGAACCTATGAACTGATTATGTGGTTCTGATATCCATGTTAGTGGAGCATCACCATCTGCTGGTTGATTCCTTGAACTATATCAGAAAGCCCTTGGGGTGTTGTGTTGCCAAAGGCTTCACCACAGACACAGTCACTGCTGCACAGCCAGTTTTGATAAGGTCAAGAGAAGAAAGAGAAGATAGCTTTTGGGGCACAGGAAGGGAGTGGGGGTGGTGGTGGATGTCAACGTGAGGCTATAGAATCTTGTATAACTCGAAAATATATTTGAGCAGCGTCTTCTACTTGTGGATTCCTTGAACTACATCAGAAAGGTCCAGGGGAGATGTGTTCCTAAGGCCTCAACAACAGGAACAGTCACCTGAGAAGAGTCAGTTTTGATAAGGGCAAGAGGAGAAAGAGAAGTGAGGTCTTGGGGCACAGCATAGGAGTGGGAGGAGCGGATGTCATTGTGAGGCCGTAGAGCCTAGTGTAACTCAATAACCTACCATCTGCTGGTGGATCTCATGAAGTACATCAGAAAGCCCTGGGGATGTGTTGGCCACTCATTTTACATCAATCAATGAACACTGACCAAGGGGAACATTGACCACATGGAAGCAGTCTATCCTCCAGGATAAATCTTTGTTACTGATCAGCTTGATTCAGAGCTGATCAGACGAGCTCCACAGTCTCAGGACCTCAAAAGGCAAGGCACTGGCTGAAGCTTGCAAGGGCATGGTGACTAAAGTTCTGCCTCTGACCTTCCATCCACACCAGCAGTGAGAGCCCTTAAGCCACTTCTGTAGTATATGCTTGCTTGCCACTCAAAGTGTGGTCTAGGGACCAGCAGCATTAGCATCACCTGGGAATTTCTGACTCTGAGGCCTCCATCACAGGCCTATTGAACCAGGACTTGCACTTTCATAATATGCCTGGTGATTCCATGCACATTAAAGTTTGAGAAGCACTACACCCTGGTAGCTTGAGGACCGAGAGGTTAACATAAGTGAACTGTATTTTAAGTGAGTTTAAAAGACTCACAATGATGTACAAAAGCCACAGAACTAGGGGTGGGAGATTCAAGGTTAGCAGCCAGTTTGCTTGATGTTCAGCTCAGGCATTTCTTCACGATTTTGGTCAGTTGCACCCTGTTCATGCTTTGTTTCTTGGACCAAGCTCCCGTCATATGTCTGCATCTAAATCTATGACCTGGGGGAACTTCCACAGTGGTCCAGTAGTTAAGACTTCACCTTCCAGGTCTTCCCTTGGGGTCCCAGTGGTTAAGATTCCACCTGCCAGTGCAGGGGACAGAGGTTCAATTTCTGGTACAGGAAGACCCCACATGCCAAGAGGGAACTAAGCCAGGGCGCCACAACTATTGAAGCCATCACTAGGGCCTCTGCTAGGAAACAAGTCACAGCAATGAGAAGCTCATAAAATTGAACCAAGACAAGCCCTGGATCGCTGCAACTAGATAAAAGCCCACTGAAGCAAGGATGACCCATCACAGTCAAATAAATATATAAATAAAAAAAGGAACCTATTAACTGATTATGTGCTTCCGATTTCTATGCTAGTGGAGAAGAGCCATCTGCTGGTGGATTCCTTGAATTACATCAGAAGTCCCTTGGAGTATTGTGTTGCTAAGGTCTTCAGACACAGAGACAGTCACCCTAACACAATTCTGATATGGACAAAAGAAGAAAGAGAAGGGAGGTTTTGAGGCACAGGAAGGGAGTGGGAGTAGATATCATTGTGAGACTGTGGAGCCAAGTAGAACTCGAAGAGCTAGTGAATCAGTGCCTTCTGATGGTGTATTCCTTGAACTACATCTGAGAGCCATGGAGGTGTTGTGTCAACAAGGCTTTCAGCGACAGGGAGAGTCACTCCTGCACAGTCACGTTTGATAAGGGCAAGAGAAGAAAGAAAAGACAGGTCTCGGGGCACAGGAAGGGAGTGGGAGAGTAAATGTCAATGTGAGGCTGTAGAGCCAGGTAGAATTCAGGAAATGTAGTGGAGCAGCACCATCTGCTAGTGGATTTGTTGAACTAAATCAGAAAAGCCTGTGGGTGTTGTGTTGCCAAGGCCTTCAGTCACAGGGACAGTGCCTACTGCACACCCAGTCTTCAGAAGAGCAAGGTAAGAAAGAGAAGAGAGGTCTTGGGGTACAGGAAGAAAGTAGGGGGAGTATATCTCAATGTGAGACTGTAGATACTTATATAACTGGAAAACTTAGTGGGGCAGCGCCATCTGCATGTGGAATTCTTGAAGGACATCACAAAGCCTTGTGGGTGTTGTGTGTCCATGACCTTCAGGTACAGGAACAGCCATCCAGCACAGACAGTTTTGATATGGGCAAGATGAGAAAGAGAAGGGGGTGGTCCCAAGATGGTGGAGGAAAAGGATAGGGAGACCACTTTCTCACCCCCAAATCCATCAAAAGATCATTGAATGTTGAGCAACTTCCACAAAATAATTTCTGAACACTGGCAGAGGACACCAGGCACCCAGAAAAGCAGCCCAATCTATTCAAAAGGAGGTAGGACAAAATATAAAAGATGAAAACAGACAAAAGATTTAGGGACAGAGACCCGTCCTGGAAAGGGAGTCGTGAAGGAGAAGTTTCCACATTGTAGAAAACCCTTTCATCGGTGTGTCTGTGCGGAGTTTTGGGATCTCAGTGGGCAACATAACAGGATGGGGGGATACCCTACAGAATATGCGCCTCACCACAACTACAAGCAGAGATGGAGAAGCGGCACAGACACTCTCTTCCACCAGCAGCAGGTGGGGGCTGGACTGGGAGGTACAGGCTGCATCATCGGTCCTTACGGTAAGGACCAGGCCTGAATGCCCTGAGGACAATCTGAGGAAGCCAATGTGAGATAGCAACCTAAACCGTGGGATTGCTAGAGAGATGAAAAACAAGAAATACACCTTTCCTGTGAAAGGCTCTAATGCCACACCATGACCCCTGGTGTGCTCACAGGAACAAAGGATTGAGCGAATACCAAATGAGAGCAAGCCAGCTGCCATTTAGGGCCCTCCCTCCCCAGTGCCAGAGAGGCAGCTGTGTGACAGGCCATATCCAGAAGGCAAGGGGCTGCTGCAATCTTGGCCCAGAAACTGCATCTTCTATCAAAAACTGGGAGCAGGCTCCCAGTTGCTAATCATGTCCTCCTGGTTACTGGACAGTTCACATCTGCCAGGAGTGTCACAAACCTGAGATCAGCTCCCCAGAGGAGATACGTAGCACACCTGAGGCTGTCACAGTGCACCTAGGAAACCAAGTGGCCGGGACCGGGGCGGTGCACAAGATGCATGGCCCACCTGGGACAGTGCACTCACCAAGCGCCCAGTTACCTGAGTTGCTCAGACCAGGGAAGGCACAAAACCCACAGCCATCTGGGTCTGTGCCCCTGCAGACACCCTAGAACCTGAGTGGCTTAGACCTGGGAAGTGCACAAAATGCAGGGCCCGCTTGGGACAATGCCCTTGCAGAGCACCCTGGAGCCTGAGCAGGGTGGACCCAGGAAGGACACGCAGCCTTGGGCTGTAGCAAACCCAGTGTGGTCAATCCACTGCAAGCACTCCCCACACATGCCAGTGGTATTTGTTTGCAGTGCCCCTCCCTCCCCACAACACAACTAAACAAGTGAGCCTAAATAAGTGGCCACCTTCGCCCCCTTGTATCAGGGCAGAAATTAGACATGGAAGAGAACTGAAAACAGAGGAAGCTAAAATAAACAAAGAAGGGGAACCTACTATGGAAGTGCAAGTGCAACAGATTAAAACCCTGCAGTTAATGTTGAGACTGTGCACTTGAGAGGCCACCTATAGACCTTGAAAACAGGTCTCAAGCCAGAGATGAGCAGAATATATATAAGATATATATGCCAGATATACAAGCCAGAATAAGGGGTTATCTGGCTGCTTCCAATAGGAAAAGGAGTATGTCAAGGCTGTATAATTGTCACCCCCTGATTATTAACTTATATGCAGAGTACATCATGAGAAATGCTGGGCTGGAAGAAGCACAAGCTGGAATCAAGATTGCCAAGAGAACATCAATAACCTCGATATGCAGATGACAACCACTCTTGTGCAGAAAGTGAAGAGGAATAAAAAAGCCTCTTGATGAAAGTGAAATGGAGAGGTGAAAAGTTTGCTTCCTTAAAGCTTAAACATTCAGAAACACGACGGAAAATGGCATCCGGTCCCACCACTTCATGGGACAATAGATGGGGAGGAAACAGTGGAAACAGGTCGACTTTATTTTTTGGGGCTCCAAATCACTGCAGATGTTGACTGCTAGCCATGAAATAATGAAATTAAAAGACACTTACTCCTTGGAAGGAAGTTATGAGACCAACCCTAGATAGCAATATTCAAAACCGGAGACATTACTTTTGCCAACAAAGGTTCGTCTAGTCAAGGCTATGGTTTTTTGGCCTGTGGTCATGTATATGGATGTGAGAGTTGGACTGTGAATAAGGCTGGAGTGCCAAAGAATTGATGCTTTTGAACTGTAGTGTTGGAGAGACTCTTGAGAGTCCCTTGGACTGCAAGGAGATCCAACCAGTACATTCTGAAGGAGATCAGCCCCTGGGATTTCTTTGGAAGGGAATGATGCTAAAGCTGAAACTCCAGTACTTTGGCCACCTCATGTGAAGAGTTGACTCATTGGAAAAGACTCTGATGCTGGGAGGGATTGGAGGCAGGAGGAGAAGGGGACGACAGAGGATGAGATGGCTGGATGGCAGCACTGACTCGATGGACATGAGTCTGAGTAAACTCTGGGAGTTGGTGATGGACAGGGGAGGCCTGGCGTGCTGCGATTCATGGGGTCGCAAAGAGTCAGACACGACTGAGCGACCTGAACTGAACTGACACTGAACTGACACCACACTGCCCACAAAAGGTCCAGAGAAAAGCCTAGATGTATTTTTACTATGATCATTTTTTGATTTTTAAAAAATTTGGTTATTACTCTTTTAACTTTCATTTTTATAGCCTTCTATTACCTTTCTTTTTTAAAAAAAAAACCTATTTTTTAAAAGTAATTCCATATGTATTTTTCATTTTTTGTGATTGATTTTGTTTTGTAGTTTTTATATTGTGTATTTGAGAAATCTAACTTCTATTCTACGTTTTTTTAACCTTTGCTTTTTGATATTTGTTATCAATTTGTACCCTTAAGAATCTAATCTTCAGTATCCATTTTCACTTAGGGATATGATTACTGGCTTGATTGCTCTCTCCACTTTTGACTCTCCCTTTTCTCCTCATGATCACTTCTATCTCCCTCCTCCCTCTTCTCTTCTCTATATAACTCTGTGAATCTCTCTGGGTATTCCTGGCTGTGGAGAGTTGTTTCACCATTAACCTAGGGGTTTTTATCTTCTGTGCTGTATGGATAGAGAAGTCTGGAGGCTACTGTAAGAGGAGGACCAAAACCCAGAGGCCAGAGGCCCAATTCCAGAACTTTAGAACATCAGAGAACTCCTGACTCCAGGAACATTAATAAACAAGAGCTCACCCAAAAGTCTCCATACCTACACTGCAACCAAGCCCCACTCAAGACCAACCAAGTTCCAGTGCAAGACACACCAGGTTAATTCTCCTGGCAAAACAGGAACACGACCCCAAACATACCAAACCTATAGAAATAGGCCTGGTCTGTTCTGAGGAGACATCCATTTCTGTGAAAGGTCTTGGCAGGCTCAAGATGGTCATAAGTAGAGAGGAAGACCATCCAAGAAGTGGAGCTGTGGGCAAGATGAAATCATGTAGGGACATTTCTGAAGATGAGAGAACAGACTGGTTGGGCTGGAATGGAAGTCCACGCTGAGAAGGAGAGTTTACAGTGATAAGATCAGTAGTACAATGGTGCAGCGGCCAGATCAGGATGGCCCCGATACCAACTAAGAAGTTTGATTTTATTATTCTGACAACGGCAACAATTAATGACTTATCCTTCACTTATCCATCACTCATTCAGCAAACATTTGTGGAGACTCTACTTTCTGCCAGTCCCAGCACCTGCTCCTGGCTTGGGCACTCAGAGATGAGGAAGATGGGAATCCTTGCTTTTAACATGGTCACTGTCTTGAAAGGCAGTCCAACTCATCATCAATAAATGTCCAATTATAAGAATGTGCCAGAGAGCACAGGGGAGGGGGGCGTTAGGAGAGGTTGTGGTGCAGTTATTGCGGCAAGATGGGGGGAGGGTGGGGGTTGAGGGTTCAGCTAGGTGTGTTCTTTAGCTAAGTACTTCCAGAATGACCTCACATGGTCAGTGCTTGCTGTGTGACCATCCATGAACCACAGACAATGTGAGGTGTTTCATTAGTAAAAATGTTCTTCAAAATGTTTTAATGTAATATTTTGAATTTTCCTACTTTCCTGAGAAGAAATACCTATGCTTTCTGAGACAGTGGCGACTACATAGATGTTAACTGAACTGCTTTTATATGTCCTTAGTTGGCAAGAAGTTGGACCTTACATCACTCCCTCCCAACTGGCTTATCATGCCCAGGGGCCTGCCTCCTGAAGCATGGAAGATTCCACTTTAGAAGCTACATGGGCAGTAGCAAGAAGAATGGAAGGGAAAGAGCTTAGTAAAGACCCAAGTAAAGAGAACCAAATTGTCACCAAATCACAGCTGACAGGAACAAACCAGGGAACTCTGCTGGCTCATGACTCCACAACACACTGAGGTAAAGAGAATACAGAGAGCTGGACAAGTTCAGGGAGGACCCAGCACAAGAAAGGGGGCTCATTTAAAATGGAAGAGATTCATTTGGGTATCAAAAAGAATGCCAGGCTGGAGCAGAAATGTATAAAATGGCAACATGAAGAGCTCTGTTCTTCTTCCCAGTGAAACAACCATAAAGGTGAATGTTTTCTGAAGGACACTACCATTTCAAGTCTCTGAAAGTTCAGAGAGTATTCACAGCAAATAGGGAAACCTTTTATTTTAAAAAAAAATCTACTAAATCTCAGTAAGAACAGCTCCCTATCCAACTCCCACTTTGGCATGTTGGAAGCTCAAATCCTCTGGGCTGCAGTTCAGGACCACGGGCTAAGATTTCTCCCCAGGGGAAGCAGGCTGTCACCATTCTTATCTAGCTCCATGTTTAGAGATTTAGAGCTCAGAGAAGTGAGGGGAGCGTAAAACCAAAGACACTAGTTCTTTGAAAAGATCAATAAAACGACAAACCTTTAGATAAGTAGACCAAGGAAAATCTGAGAAGACTCATATTACTATAATCAGGGAATGAAAGATGGAACATTACTACTGGTATGATAGAATAAAAAGCATTATACAGTGGGTGTTTAGAAAAGGCAGAGGAACAAGAGATCAAATGCCAACATTCGTTGAATCACAGAGAAAGCAGGAATTCCAGAAAATATCTACTTCGCTTCATTGACTATGCTGAAGCCTTTGACTGTGTGGATCACAAAAACTGTGGAAAATTCTTAGAGATG